>NW_028068494.1:0-7949 GCF_054177405.1 Leptonychotes weddellii
CATGAAAAGATGTATAATATCATTAGTCATTAGAGAAATGCAGATCAAAAACATCTGAAATCCTACTTCACACTCACTGCGATATCTAAAAATAAAAAAAAAACAGAAAATAGCAAGCGTTGGTGAGGATACGGAGATGTGTTCAACCCTTGTGCATGGCTGGTGGAAATGTGAAATGGTTACACTGCTGTGGAAAATGGTAGCTCAAAAGGGTCTCAAAAAACTAAACATAGAATTACCACCTGGCCTACCAGTTCCACTCCCAGGTGTGTGTCCCCCAAACTGAAAACAAGTATCCGAGCAAAAACGTATACACAAATGTGTATGCCACACTATTCACAGTTGCCAAAAGATAGTGACAACCCAAATGTTCCCCAGCTGAAGATCGAAGTAAGAAAAAATGTGGTATATTCATGCAGTGGAATACCAGTCATCTATTAGGAATGGAGTTTTGATACCTGCCACCACATGGATGAACATAGAAAACATGCTCAATGAAGAAGCCAGACACCAGGGGTCAAACGCTGTGTCATTCCTTTGCTAGGACATATCCAGAATAGGTGGTCCATAGAGACAGCAGATTAGTGGTTGTGGGGGCCTGTGCAGAGGGAGATGGGGTAACTACTTGATGGGTATGAGATTTCCCTTTGGAGCAATGAAAATGTTTTGGAATTAAATGGAGGTAGTGGTGTGCAACATTACGAATGTAGTAAATGCCACTCAAGCATACGTTTCAAAGTGATTAATTTTATGTCATGTGAATTTCACCTTGAGAAAAATAGAAATTAAAGATCGTGGGAAATGCTAACCCAAATGAGATACTAACAAGATAGGCGGAAGCCAGGCAAACTGTTCAGGTGGTAACCCTATCTTCTGCATGTTAGGGCTTAAGGCTAATGAGGTTTTAAAATGAAGTTGAGATATATTAGCGACATACTTTCTTACTCAATTTCTTGTTACCCTTTGTTACCCAATGGCAGTCTTTTTCTTCTGGTCTCTCTTCCACTCAGAAATTTGCCATGGGTTACCTGTGCTCTCCTTCTGTAGCAGAACTTCCCAAGCACACATCTGAATGTGCCAATCTCATTTTCAGTCCTTTGAGAAGCCAACTGACATACTGGAATTTCCAAGAGACAGCTGCCTCTTCTACCAAAGTTAGGATACCGTTCACTCTTATATTTTTGGTCTTGCTGTTCCCAGTCATCTCACTCTAAATCAAGATTACAGATTCAGGTGCTGTCCCTGGCGAGGAGGAGGGTAAAGTGGGTGTGGAGAGTGCACAGATAGAGTCTAATAGGAAGTTTGGGTTTTGTAGCAAAATGCAACATACTGCCTAAAGGAAATTCAAATCCCAGCTGTAAAACCCTGTATCAGCTGAACAAAATCTATCCGCAAGCCTGAATTCAGCCCATAGTCTGTGAGTTTACAACTTCTGTAAGTAAATCCTCCGTGTTCTAGAAAACTCAGTATCTGTGTTCTTACTCAAAAGATTTGATGAAGATTATTAAGCAGAAGAGAAAGATTATTTTTTGTTAAATTCAAAACATTTGGGACAAAACTTTTTATAAGTGAAAGTAGTTTTAATTCACTTGTTCACTTGATTTTATGGCATCACAGAACCTTAGATATGGATGGAAACTTTGAGTGTCATTTTCCACTTAAGTGCAAGAACCTTCCTCTGACAGAGGCCCCCCCCCCGCCCTTTCAGCCCTTCATTAATTAGGACTTCATAGTACTTCAAAGCAGTCATTTCATTACTGACCTGCTAAAGTTGTTAGAAAGTGATTTTTTTGAGGCGGGAGGTGGGGTCTATTCTGTCTCCTTGCTGCTTTCTCCTATCCATCTTGGTTCTGCCTGTTGTGGAGGAACTAAGTGCATCCATTCCTGCTTTTACAGGTTTTCCCTTCAAATATTTGAAAACAGCTGTCCAACCTCTCTTTGGTGCATTTTTTTTTTCAGGCTAACCTGTTCTAGTTCATGCAGTCTGTTTTCATTTTGACATGGTTTACAATTCCTTACCTCATAGTCCTCTAAAGGTATTCTCCTTTATCATTACCCATTGGACATTTGTGCATTGAGAACCAAACTTTGCAGTCCAGAGAACTTATGAGAAGAGCAAAGCATAGTGAGACTATTGCTTCCTGTGTTCTAAGCGTGACTCACTCCCATTGGATTTTCAGCTGCTTGCAGGCAAGGACTGTGTCTGCCTTGTTCATCTTTTCCTCAGCACCCTGCACAGTGCTTGGAATTATAGATTTCCCATACATAATTGTTTGATTATTAAATAGGTCTTATGTCACTGTCCCTTCATTGGTAGCTACTTATAAGGACTGGGAACTTAATTTTGTTCGTAGCATGTGGTGCTGTTGAGATTTCCAGCATTGTTTTCTAATTTTCCTTTTCCTTTCTCCTTTCCTCTCTCTTCCTTGAATTCCTCCTACTCTTTAGACACCTTTAAAGACAGAAAAAAGTTAGTGAACTAAGCAAACATGAATTTTAAATGTCCTCCATTGGGTTTCAGGAAAATACTGTCCTTTGGTCTTCACAGTATTTTTCACCCAAAGTAAATTCCAACATGTGTAAAATCTAGAATTAGAATAAACCTTATTCATTCCTAGATCATTCCCAGATTGCTGCAGAATTCTTTTTCTTAGTGAGCATGTGCATTCTCGTGCATGTGTTGGGGTGGGCATGCCATGTCTACGCATTGCACATGAGAGTTGAGGGAATGCTGAGTTAGGATGGAGTCCCAGCATGTGTCTGGTTAACTCTAGAGAGAGCAGTGGTTACCAAACACTAACTTGTGGGCCCAGCACCAACAAAATTACCTGGGGCATTTGGAGATTTGGGGGCCCCATCTTACACCTCCAGAATGTAAAATTTTTGGATTTAGGAATTTGTATTCTTAAACTCTGGTAATTTTTCTCTATAGGCTGGAAAGAAGACTTGGTCTTGTGTATTCATTCTTTTGTCCAGTTTATTAACTAAGGAAAATCAGCTGTGGGGGCCCTATTTTGACAGAGGGAGAGGTCCTGGAAGTGAAGTAGGTTTGCAAAAACACCATTGGGTGAAAGACTCCTACAAACAAAGGACACAGAGGAACAAAGCAGGAGTAATTCAGAAGTCTAAAGCCATTTCACTGGGGGCAAATGGCCTTGCTTACCTAAATGACTGACATCTGGGGCCATCACAGGTCCTGCCCAGGAAAATGATCACATTAATATGGATGACACATAGACATTTAAAATCTGAACAGTTAAAAAATATATCCAGGCACCTCTTTTAAAAATAGTCATTAAATAGAGTGATGATTTATTAGCATGGGAAGATGTCCACGACATACTAAGTGGGAAAGGCCTGACTAGAGTTTGCAACTCTAAAGGGAAGAAGTGGTTACTATGATAGTTGTATTAGCCACTACCTTTTCAGGGAGAGAGGTGGGCTTGGGAAGGTAGCAGGAGTGATTTTCTGGGATGTTTGCAGTGGTGGGTGCACCAATGTTTGCTTTATGATAAGCCATCAAGATGTATGTTAGTGTTGTGTGCACTTTCCTGATTGTGTGTTACCTTTCTCAAAACACTTACTTCAAAAGCATTTCTATAAAAAATGGCTAAGGTTGGAAGTTTTTACACCAACTGCCTAATGTTTTAGTTGTCTGGAAAATGCATTTAGGATGAATGCCCCAGCTTAACTTCTTATTAATTCCTAGAATAGAAACTTTAAATGTTTACTTTTGCTCATGATTCATAGAATTTGATTTTGAACAACTTGCTGTTAGGAATCACTTGACAATAATTTGTTCATTTAATAAAACATACTGTGCTCTAAAATTGAATCAGGATTCCTTGGCTTAAAACCATTACATGGGTCTTTGGTTTATTTTGTTTTTCATTAAAAATTATTTTTCCCACTGCATTATTTTATGTTTCTTTTTAATTCTAAAAGCTGGGATATTTTATAGGTCTGTAGCACTGGGGGGGGGCAGTTAGAAGCAGCTTCGTCTGCACTATTTGATTTGATTTGGTATTTAGAGTATTTCTCTAAGACAGTAGGGAGGTCATCACTAATCTCTCTAAACCTAGGACTTACCTGTGAAGTGAGCAGAATTAACTTAGCTATTGTCATATAGATAGTGATCATTGGAATTAGGAATCAAGCCCAGATCTTGTGAATATAAGTATAATGCTCTATCCATTACATGGATATTTCTTTTTAAAAAAATTAATTTGCCCTCTGCTTAAGAGACTCAGATGTTATTCTTCGGGTTAGTGGTCCTTGGTGGAATCAAAATTTCCTCAGGTCTGGACTAGAGAGCCCACTTGTCATTACTTAATTCTATTTTATAGAGAAGTGAATGCTTGCTTAAATGAAAACATCTAAATTTTGCATTCAGTTATAATATACATACGGAGAAGTGTACATTGGCACGTCGCTCAGTTGGTTTTCACAAGCTGAACACAACCTTGCAATGAGCACCCGATCAAGAAACACAATATTTATCATCACCTCAGAAGTTTCCTTTATGTTCATTTC
This sequence comes from Leptonychotes weddellii, assembly GCF_054177405.1. NCBI lineage: Eukaryota > Metazoa > Chordata > Mammalia > Carnivora > Phocidae > Leptonychotes > Leptonychotes weddellii. Next base: position 4,534 of record NW_028068494.1, read on the forward strand.
TAATTAGTGTCCATAACCCAAGACTCACCACTGTCATGACTTTTAGCACCATAGATGAGTTTTACCTATTTTTATACTTTATATAGATGGAACTATACTGGCTGCATTCTTTCACGTCTGGCTTCTCTAGCTCAGTGTTCTATATATGAGATTCATCCATATTACTGTTTGTACTTGTTAAGTGCTCATTATCTTTGCTGTCTAGTATTCCCTTGTATATCACAGTTTATCCGTCACCTCTTGGTGGGCAATCGGTTTTTCGTTTTGGAGTTAGTACCACCAGAATACCATGATCATTCTAGTCCAAGTCTTTTGGTGAACAGGTGTACACATTCCTATTGAGTATAAATAGGGCTAAGGATGGAAATGCTCAGTCCTAGTTTATGAATGTGTTCAGATTTAAAAGATACTGGTGAAAAATTTTTCAAAACCTTTTGTACTCCCACATGCCTCTCATAGCCAGCTTGGGAGAAGGAGGGGAGGATGACAGTTGTCTGGGTTGAGACAATTAAATTCTGTCACTGGAGACTTGAACCTACATACTGTGAAAATTTGCTGGTGGGTTGCAGGGATTCTGGAAATAGATACAGAGAGGCAACAGACCAGGTTAATGACAGAATACCAACTTCTAAAGTCAAGATGCTGGGTCTACCCAGACTTGAGGACTTTTCTCGAAGTCCCTCTCCTGACAGCTACAGCAAATGCTTGATTTCCCATCTTGGCATTCGGGAGGTCTGTATCTCTACAATGCAACCAGCAGTTCATTTATCGAGATTGCCTGGATTTTTATGCTTTCAACTAATCTATCCTCAGTGTTAAAGCAGTCAAAAACCACTTGTTAGGTATCAGGATTCCAGAAATTGACAACATATGTTCTTAGCCCACATTTTAATCCTGGGAAATTTTAAAAGTAATTAGTTAATAGTACTTACTTTGATAAATGCTGTAACTAAAGTACAGAGAACACTACAGACCAAGGAGGGGAGTGGGCAAGTCTCTCAGGGGTGGGTTTACTGAGAAGTTAATGATGCTTAAGAGTCAGGGTCCCACTTACACAGAAGCCTTCCTAAGGTCTAGAGGGACCCTAGTTATCATGTTTGTATAAATTTTAACTGTAATTAGTAAATGTCTATTTTATATTCTTTTACTAAGGAATCTTCCTCCCTGTAATTTTTCATCCTTTGGGTTCTGCAATACCTGGATCTGCTGCATTCTGGGGGGTTTAGGAAAGACTTCAGAGAGGAGGAGACCTTGAGTTGAGTCTGAAGCCTGAGAAGGATTTTTCTCAGGTGGACAAGGACAAATGATGGGTCAGGCCATGCAGCAAGAAAAGCGTGTGTCAAGGCATGGGTCTGTGAAGCAAGAGTGATTGTTTGAGGACAGAAAATAGTTTGCTACTAGACCTGAGCAGGCAGTGGGCCGCTGTGAGTAACACTAATTGGTGAATTCAGAATCTCGGGGAGTCGGCAATGGAGACCCATACGGGCCATGATTAAGATCTTGTATTTATCATGTGGGTGATGGGAGTTGGGGAAAAGAGATGGCATGAAGGGGTCCTATAAGGCTTTTATAGATGAAGACTCCCCCAAAGAAATACACTCTTGGTTCTAGCAATGCTCACAAGATCAGGAGTTTTTGCAGAAGCTACGTCTGTAACTTGGAGGAAGGCGGGACATGGCAAACGAGCGAAGAAAGCAACAATCTATCCCTTTGGAGAGAAAGATAATGCAGTGAGTAAGGATAAAACATAAGCTGAAATATTGTACAAATGCACAGTTGAGATCACTGAAGGCAGTTTCCGAGATGCTAGTCAGAACGAAGAGGGAGAATAAGGCGGCACATATTTGTACCAGCTCCTGTTTAAAGCATCCATTCCCACGCTGTGTCTCCATGGAGGAAAAGACAGGACACAGCAGAGTAGAAACAGCAAGTCATTGGAATTTCCCCAGCACCTTCCACACGTGCTTCTGTAAATGTACACACATTAAGTGCTGCTTAGAGTAGGTCAGGGGCATGAGGCCCAACATGGTGGGGAGGGGCCCTTCCCAAATGCCCTCATCTGATGAGCTCTGACTCCCCAGCCCCTGACAGCACACTCTTCCAAGGAGTGCAACGTAACCCGTAGCCAGTCAGCTCCGGGATTTCAGACTTGGCCGTGCACTCCCAGAACCCAAGCGTCTTGGCGGCAGTTGCCCTATCACCCCTGCTCCATAATTCTTATCTGGGCACAAAAAACTTTTAAATTGCATTTGGGTCTAAGACTTCAGCAGCAGTAAGTTAAATCCTGGAAATGAGCGTGCAGGATTGTACGTGTATTTCCATAAGGCTGTTTTGTCAAATAGACATCAGTTAAGTGGTTGCCCTACATGTGGCTGCTAGGATATTTCACACATCTGGAGGAGATGCTGCTTCCTGTGTTTGCCAAAGCCACGGGCCCGGGGGCTAAACACACCGGGAGCCACAACAGAGGCTCGTGCCTTAAACCCCCCACATCAAGACGAGTTCTCACCATAAGTGCTCTGTGGTCAACACGTGGAACTAGTGAAGCTCCTTCCAAATGGTCAACAGTCATTCTCTGGATCCTGTATCTGGTATCACTTAACACCAGCAAGTCTGGGCAAAGGGAGCCTGGCCAGTAGGGAGGAATTAAGGTGTTACTGTCTTTGCCTCCACCCCCGGCCTTTATAGTCTTACAACATCAACCTTATGTATTTATTCCCTGCATTTTAGCAACAGTAAAAGGTACTGAGTCAGGAATAAGATGTAATTCAGTTCAAGTTTGTACTGGCCTAATGAATCAAACATTTCATGGGCTTCCTGTAAGGCTATTGTAAAGCCACTAATTAAACCTCAAGGGTCCTATTCCACTTTTCAGGGCAGGGAGACCAGCTGACTGCCCTGTGAGCGGGAGAATGTAGACAAATTTTTCTCACCTTTCTTGGATCCTTCAGTTCAATGCCAATAATGGCTTCCCAAGCCCATGTTCTGACAAGCTTCCCTGGGGACAAGAGAACCAGGGATGCAGTCAAGATATGAAGTATGATTAGGATTTTTTCTTAAAAAGATTTTATTTATTTATTTGACAGAGAGAGACACAGCGAGAGAGGGAACACAAGCAGGGGGAGTGGGAGAGGGAGAAGCAGGCTTCCCGCGGAGTAGGGAGCCCGATGCGGGGCTCGATGCCAGGACCCTGGGATCATGACCTGAGCCGAAGGCAGCCGCTTAATGACTGAGCCACCCAGGCGCCCTCTCTCTCTCTTTTTTAAAAGATTTCATTTATTTATTTGTCAGAGAGAAAGAGAGAGCATAAGCAGGGAGAGCACCAGGCAGAGGGAGAAGCAGGCTCCCTGCTGAGCAAGGAGCCTGGTGGGGGACTCGATCCCAGGACCCTGGGATCACGACCCGAGCCGAAGGCA
>NW_028068495.1:0-385 GCF_054177405.1 Leptonychotes weddellii
TGATCCAATACATTAATAAAAGAAAGAACAAGAGCCATATGATCCTCTCAATAGATGTAGAAAAAGCGTTTGACAAAGCATAGCATCCTTTCTTGATTAAAATTCTTCAGAGTGTAGGGATAGAGGGTACACACCTCAATATCATAAAAGCCATCTATGAAAAACCCACAGCGAATATCATTCTCAATGGGGAAAAACTGAAAGCTTTCCCCCTAAGGTCAGGAACGCGGCAGGGATGTCCACTATCACCACTGCTATTCAACATAGTACTAGAAGTCCTAGCCACAGCAATCAGACAACAAAAAGCAATAAAAGGCACCCAAATCAGCAAAGGAGAAGTCAAACTCTCACTCTTTGCAGATGATATGATACTTTATGTGGGAAA
>NW_028068496.1:0-385 GCF_054177405.1 Leptonychotes weddellii
GGGGCGCCTGGGTGGCTCAGTCGGTTAAGCGACTGCCTTCGGCTCAGGTCATGATCCTGGAGTCCCGGGATCGAGTCCCGCATCGGGCTCCCTGCTCGGCAGGGAGTCTGCTTCTCCCTCTGATCCTCCTCCCTCTCATGCTGTCTCTCACTCTCTCTCTCTCTCAAATAAATAAATAAAATCTTTAAAAAAAAAAAAACATACGTATGTGTGTATGTGTGTTTACATGCATATATGGATATGATTATAGCACTTTTAACTTAATCAGCCTAACCTACTTTCCAACATAGAACTTTCTGGAAGTTACCTGTATTATCGTTAAGGTGGTGACTACCCCCTGCCAAAGAATGAAACCCAGGCAACCTCCCACTGTCCACACACCGCA
>NW_028068497.1:0-385 GCF_054177405.1 Leptonychotes weddellii
GCGCCTGGGTGGCTCAGTTGGTTAAGCGACTGCCTTCGGCTCAGGTCATGATCCTGGAGTCCCTGGATCGAGTCCCGCATCGGGCTCCCTGCTCGGCAGGGAGTCTGCTTCTCCCTCTGACCCTCCCCCCTCTCATGTGCTCTCTCTCTCTCTCATTCTGTCTCAAATAAATAAATAAAATCTTTAAAAAAAAAAAAAGGAATCTTTTCTTATCAGCTCTTTTGTTCTGTCCTAACAGGTGGCATCTCCACAGAAAGCGACTGTGTTTTTGAGCCCGACTACGCCGTTCCACCACTTCCAGTGAGTGAAGGTATGCAGCACATTCGGATTATGGAGGGCATGTCTCGCTCTCTTCCATCCTCCCCCTTACTCACACATCAGTCTA
>NW_028068498.1:0-385 GCF_054177405.1 Leptonychotes weddellii
GCGCCTGGGTGGCTCAGTTGGTTAAGCGACTGCCTTCGGCTCAGGTCATGATCCTGGAGTCCCGGGATCGAGTCCCGCATCGGGCTACCTGCTCAGCGGGGAGTCTGCTTCTCCCTCTCCCGCTCCCCCCTCTTGTGCTCTTTCTCTCTCTCACTCTCTCTCTCAAATAAATAAATAAAATCTTTAAAAAAAAAAAAAAAGAAAGGGGAAGAGTAAGGAATAGGCTGTAGAATTATAAATTATGACTTATTAGCACCTTTAGTAGCCATTGTTTCTATTACCAACTACATTGTAAATTCATTCAGGACCTTAAATCTCATTGCTTTTGCTCTATATATCCCTTTTGAATGATTTAAGATTTTATTTTTAAGTAACCTCTATACTG
>NW_028068499.1:0-385 GCF_054177405.1 Leptonychotes weddellii
GGGGCGCCTGGGTGGCTCAGTTGGTTAAGCAACTGCCTTCGGCTCAGGTCATGATCCTGGAGTCCCGGGATCGAGTCCCGCATCGGGCTCCCTGCTCAGCGAGGAGCCTGCTTCTCCCTCTGACCCTCCCCCCTCTCATGTACTCTCTCTCATTCTCGCTCTCTCAAATAAATAAATAAAATCTTTAAAAAAAAAAAAAGATTCTCTCTCACCGCCCCTCCTCCCCTCTCTCCCTCTCTTAAAATAAATAAATAAATAAATAAAACAAAAAGCAAACTAAACTTTCCATAGTATATACTGGTTGACCTAACATACTACTAGGAATCAACATGAAAAGTCATCTTCCAAAATAGCGCATACACCAACCAAACACATACAAGTATTC
>NW_028068500.1:0-385 GCF_054177405.1 Leptonychotes weddellii
CCTGGGTGGCTCAGTTGGTTAAGCGACTGCCTTCAGCTCAGGTCATGATCCCAAGGTCCTGGGATCGAGTCCCGCATCGGGCTCCCTGCTCTGCGGGGAGCCTGCTTCTCCCTCTCCCACTCCCCCTGCTTGTGTTCCCTCTCTCGCTGTGTCTCTCTCTGTCAAATAAATAAATAAAATCTTTAAAAAAAAAAAAAAAGAAAAGAAATAGCCACATTTTGAATTTGGCTGATTGCTTCCTTGTGGTATCTTATTTAATTTGTCCCTCTCTCCTCCCTTGATTGGACTGAGATTACAGTTCAATTAAAAACTAAATGATGTAATGTATGGTGATTAACATAACATAATAACATAAACAGTGAAGATCAGGTATATCCAGGAGCCA
>NW_028068501.1:0-385 GCF_054177405.1 Leptonychotes weddellii
GGGGCGCCTGGGTGGCTCAGTTGGTTAAGCGACTGCCTTCGGCTCAGGTCATGATCCTGGAGTCCCGGGATCGAGTCCCGCATCGGGCTCCCTGCTCGGCAGGGAGTCTGCTTCTCCCTCTGACCCTCCTCCCTCTCATGCTCTCTGTCTCTCATTCTCTCTCTCAAATAAATAAATAAAATCTTTAAAAAAAAAAAATTCTAGATGATTCTTTAGGAAAAAAAAACTGTTGGAAAATCTCTGCCTTTTCTAAACTTGAAGGTTTGGAAATGTCAAGAATTTTCTTTTTCAAAGATCTGTTTTTGTTCCCATCCATTATATGAGATAAAGAATTTCTTAGATCAGTTCTCTTAACTTTTTCTTTTTTTCCTTATAATTTTGAGTT
>NW_028068502.1:0-385 GCF_054177405.1 Leptonychotes weddellii
TTCAGGAGCCCTGAACCACACCTCAGGTCTCCTGAGGGTACTGCTGTGCTGTACCACGCTCGCCAATGATTCAGAAATTAGCCTCAGTTTCCAAAGATGTACACCAGAAAGCCACTCAGCTAAGTACAAATGGCAGCCACTGAGGTCAGAATATAAAGTAGACTTCACCAGGCAGATTACAGGCAGTCAAAAAATGAACCGCTAAAAGTTGCCTTGTAGATTTAAGGTTTTTGTTCTTTTTAAATAGGAAAATGAGGCCAAGGCATGCAGAGCACTTCCCAGAGTAAGGCAAAGTCTGTCCTGGGCTCCAGGCTCTCCAACACCTAGCCCAAGCACTTTGTCCTCAAGGCCTCTTCTATGCTAGTCTCAAAGAATCCAGACTGCA
>NW_028068503.1:0-385 GCF_054177405.1 Leptonychotes weddellii
GTGATACAGGTGGGCGCCTGGGTGGCTCAATTGGTTAAGCGACTGCCTTCAGCTCAGGTCATGATCCTGGAGTCCCGGGATCGAGTCCCGCATCGGGCTCCCTGCTCAGCAGGGAGTCTGCCTCTCTCCCTGACCCTCCCCCCTCTCATGCTCTCTATCTCATTCTCTCTCTCAAATAAATGAATAAAAAAAAAAAAAAAGATTGTGATACAGGCAAATAAAGTATAGAATTATAAAAAGAGTATAACAAAGGGAACTTATTTAGAATGAATGGTCAGGGAAGGCATGTCTAAGACATTGATACTTAACTTGATACATGAAAAGTAAATAGGAATTGGGGAGATTTAGAATGTCAAGAAATTTACGTCAGTGGAAACCACCTGTG
>NW_028068504.1:0-385 GCF_054177405.1 Leptonychotes weddellii
TTATCTGTTGTATTGTTTTCTCTTCTATTTTTTGAGCTTCTCTCTTTCTTTTCTTAGTAAATGCAGTGAAAGCATTGCCAATTTTGCTAATTTTTTTTTTTTAAAAATTGGTCATTACTTTTTTTTTTTAATTTCATTATGTTAGTCACCATACAATACATCATTAGTTTTTGATGTGGTGATCCACGATCCATTGTTTTCATATAACACCCAGTGCTCCATGCAGTACGTGCCCTCCTTAATACCCATCACCGGGCTACCAATCCCCCCTCCCTCCCCTTTAAAGCCCTGTTTGTTCTCAGAGTCCATAGTCTCTCATGGTTCACCTCCCCCTCCGATATTCCCCCCCTTCATTTTTCCCTTCCTGCTATCTTCTTCTTTTTTT
>NW_028068505.1:0-7949 GCF_054177405.1 Leptonychotes weddellii
GGAGCAAGATGCATCCTTCCTATAGGATGAACTTACACCCCAAATTATCCGCCATTTGGTGGGGAGATGACAGGGTTCAGGTCAGCTTGTGGCAAGTTGTTTGGGGAGTCGTGTTCATAAAGGGTGCAAACTCAGTAGAAATACTTGCAGAGACTGAAGGAAAGATGTCTTTCTTTCCCGAGGAGTACCTAGTGGGTGGTCCTGTCCTGTCCTGTCCATGCCGCTCCCCTCTTCTCTCCACTGCAATCCTCTCTACTTTTCTTTTTCTGCTCCTCTTCCTTACCAGCCTCAGTTTTAGGCATTTTCCATGTCTTCTCATGAGGATTGAGAGATTTCCAGAGAGATCAATGCTTCATTCCACATCTGTTTTACCGATATGCATTACTGTGTACACCCCTGTTATAGGCACTAATAAGCTAGAAAAATGCACAAATTACACACATTATGAATGTCAAGTGGAGAAAAGTGAAGGCAAAACTTTTTAAGATGCAAGAGGCAGCATGTTGGCATCATCTTTAATAAATAAGGAAAGGCAGGGTGTTTTGGGGGGTTGGTAGCCATTTCTAATATTGATGAAGCAATATTAATCAAAGCAGCTTTGACTCCCTATTAATGTTGCTCAAATGGAGAACCTAGAAGCTAAGAAGAGCTAGAAGTTGGTTGTTCTCAAATGGCAGTGTTGAATTGTTAGAATAATTCTGAGAAAGTAGCATGAATATCCAGCTTTCTGAGATAAGTATGGTAAAGAGTGCAACAGCTGTAAGAATGTGAAGTTCTGGGCTGTTTCCCATGGTCTCTTCACCGTGCCTTATACCCCCCAGCACAAACCTTAGTATCACAATTGAAATAAATATTTTGTTTCATGGGTATTTTTCAGGTACGTTTTGGGTTCAGACACTGGGGATCATTTTCTAGTTGCTAGTGAAAATGAAAATACATCACTTTTTTCCTCCCCTCGGGATTCATGTGCAGAACTCCAAACTATTTTTTTTTTTTGGTATGTCTGGGACAAATCTCAAATGTAGATAGTGTCCAACACCTGCAGAAATAGAAATGACCACAGTACTGACCAAACTCAATAATTGTTTTAGATGAATTTGTAGGAGTTTTTTTGAAAATTTTCAAGTTGGGGGTGCCTGGGTGCTCAGTTAGTTAGGTGTCTGACTCTTGGTTTCAGCTCAGGTCATGATCTCAGGGTTGTGGGATTGAGAGCCCCAATAGGCTCTGTGCTCAGTGGGGATTCTGCTTGAGATTCTCTCTCTCTCCCTCTCCTGCCCCTCCCTCTGTTCTCTCTCTCTCTCTAATAAATAAATCTTAAAAGCATTCAAGTTGACTAAGAAGACTAAACTCATACTTAAAACAGGATCTAGTGCAATTGTCTCTGAGTCCTTAATTTATGAATTATGCCTTGGTCATTTTTCATAGTAATGCTAAAACCCTTTTATATATATGTATATATATATACATATATATATTCATATTCTGTGTTAATATCGAAGTTAATATCTAAGTGATGAACATGCATACAAAGTGATGAACATGCACACGAACATGAACACACACACACATATACTTACAGCAAATTAGGAGGTTTCTCAGACTCTTTTCTGTCTGGTGTTTGTTATGCATGTGTAGCAATTAGAATTGACTGTTTTACAATCAAAAGTGCACATGTTATTCAGGAAAGAGATTTAATAGCCTTTGTTTCCTTACTAGAAGCTATAGAAAATATTTTTTTAAACCTTGTAATACATTACAGGAGAGTTTTTGTGTCCCCTTTGGTTTGCTAGCTTCTGTTTGTATCGTCCCCATACTGATTGTAACTCAACTAACGTAGTTGGAAGATTTACCTTAACTCGCTGAATTTGAAGGGCTTGTAGATAATTTAATCAAAGCCCAGCATGACCACCCGCTGTCTATCCTTCATAACCGTATAGCACTTCAGTGTGGTTTTATTTTATGCCACTTTGTTCATTAAGCCAGTTGAGGATAGTTCTGTGACATGGCTGTGACCGGGGGAGTTGAGGCGAGAGTCAAAGCCCAGCTGGTGAAGGACTTTGATATGGAGGCAGAGGAGTTGGCAGGAAGCAGTGGTAAGCTGATGCAGATCAGTTCCTTTCATTCCAAGTGTGGATACAAACTATAGGTCATCAGAAGGGTATTCAGAATTCTTGTGATTTGGACAGAACTGTGACCACATGAATTTACTGAAAAGCTTGTTGTTCGCCTCCATTTGTAGCTAATAATTTGTAACGTAAGTCAGCGATCCCTTCCAGATTAAGAGCCCTGTGTGATTCCTTTTGCACTAATCACAGCTACAATCCAGTCAGCCCGGAAACTCTTACACCTTTGGTAGCTATGCCAGCTTTGAATATGATGGGGTTTCCCTTTCACTGATTGGCCTTTTTTCCCCCTGTTATTTATCATCACCTCCTCATAAGAAATTACCAAATTTCTTTTCGTGTGCATTTGTGTGTCTGTACACCAACCCCTTATTTTTGGTGGTCTGTGGGAAGCCTCATTGTTTCTTTTGAGCAGCTTCCTTAGGAGCTCAGCTGTTCCCTGTCAAGGGTTTTCCCTTTTATTAGTCTCAGAAGTCACGACTGGCAGGGTGCAGCATGTTGGTACGAGATCCCAGCTGCTGTCGTGGTGCTCTCAGAGTCCCTGCTCTTTGGAAACTTGAAGAAAGATTTGACCTTATCTTAGCAGTTGTTTCTGTGTGCTCATTTGTTTGTTTTTGAGGGATTTGCAAGTATAAGATGAAGAGAGGCAGATGATGACTAGAAAACATGAGGCAGTTTGAAAGAATTCAGTCTGTTTTGCCCTTCCAACTTTCTAGAAGTAGACATTTTTGGTATGGAGAGTTTAAGATATTGGAGGGGACTGTTGACTAATGTGCATATAGATAAATTTATCTTGGCATACCTTTATTTGGTAAGCGGGCTAATAAGCAATCTTGGCAAAATTTATTCACATGTTAAAAACAGGCAGGTAAGAAAGCTAATTCTCAGAGGCACACTCTGAAAACTTCCACGCTATTGAAAGTTTTCAATGCTGTTTAATTAAAAGAACAAAGGCAATCAAAGTAGATTCTGCTTTAAAGGGACTTTGCTTCTTTAAGCAATCTTGTCTTTCAGATTCTTTGGGGATTTCTCTATGGCAGGATCCTTGGGGATAGTTTAATAAGCTGACCAAAGTATTGAATAATGGAATCAAATACCTTCAGCAATGACAATGTCTGCTTTCACTTCGTGGTGAAAGATTGACAGACAAGAACACTCATAATAGCATACATTTATATTTAAGAAATGTAACTTATTTAAAACACAGAGAGAGAAATGAGAGAAATGCTTGGTTGGAACTGAGTCATTACCCAGTTAAAAATAACCTTTCCAGGTCATGTCATTTTGTTTGCCGCAGTGAAATAAGTTTATTTCAGCGGAATGAAGCCATTATTAGCTTGGCAGAGTCCACTTGTCAGAATTTTATGGAGCAAAACACTGTTTGGCTGGGAAATTCAATAAATACTGTAATGTGAGAGGAGTTAAACTCCAAGGGCCGAAGGGGCAGAGAGTGGGGAATTTGCCGCTAATTCATTGTTTTACGGCTCCAGTAAGAAAGCATTAGGATATATGACGAATCATCATTAGAGGTCAGGCACACAAACCTTTTGTGAAATACCAAGGCAGCAGGACGTGTGAAAAAAAATAAAAGCCTTAAGGTGTATTAGGATGTATAGCATTGATGGTGTAACATAAATATTAAAGTGTCTTGATTCTCAAGTTTCTGATTTTTCTTTTTTGGAGAGTGATGTCTCCCTTACCTGCTCTCCAGCACTGTCTGAGGGTTTCCAGAGGAATAAAATATAGGTGAAAAACCTATGACAGTATAATACAGTCATCAGACCAGTACTGCGATATTAAAATGGAAGTGAGCTATTTGTCATCGTAACAGCGTAAGAAACCAAACCAGTGGCCACTCTCAAGCAACAGTGGACTTCACCTTGAGGCAGGGTGTTGAAATGACTCTGGTGTGGTGAGCCTAAATTCTGGCCACTGCCGCTCTGTCACCTTTGGCAAATTATATAACTTCAGCAATCCTTTGTTTCCTAATCTGTAAACTGGGACTAAATAATAGTACTGTCTTCATAGAGTAGTAACTGGGAAATAAAATGAAAGGTTACATATAGAGTTTTAGCAAAGAACCTAGCCCCTAGCAAAATAAACAGCATCCAGTTATTATTTCTCGATTGGATCTTAGGAGGAAATACCAGTGACTTTAAGATATCCAGAGAATTACTGACACTAGGAAAAGTCTTTAACTTTGTAGGACGTACATAACTTAATAAACATTGTGCTCTGCTTGCATCATTCTGCATTCACTTCTGAATGTCAGTGTACACATGTGCTTTTTTTCTTACATAACTGTAATTATTTTGTAGGTACTTTTTAAAGTTGATTCTTTTATGAACATTTCCATTTATTACTGTGATTCATTTACATTATTTTTATTAGTTGTGTTAATATTATGGTCTTGTTGATATGCAGTAATTTGCTTGCTCTTTGAATGGTGGATAGTCAAGTTTAAGACTGAAATTGAGTCCTTAGGGATAGAGAATAATGGATAGAGAATAATGTGCAAGGATTAGAGAGGAAACCTACTTTGAGGTAAAATGCCACTGCTTACCTCTTTGGAAGGACAGTAGTTAGATGTTACCTGCTAGTTAGATTGCTGAATTTCATACGAAGAGGAACTATAAAGTCTTTCTGTCTTCACGGATCCTTGTCTTAGCTTTAGAGAGTTCAAGGGTTCTTTTCATATTTATCCTTTAAAAGAGTCTAATAGGTATGTTTTAGCCATATTATCAAAAGAAATGGAGAGTGTTAGCTGCAAATACCATGCTTTTAAAATGACTTCCTGGAAAGTCTCCTGGACTGATTGTTCATCTGACCCACTTGCTGGGCCTGTTAGGCATACAGAGTGAAGTGGAAGGAACTTACAGTTTGTCAGAAATTATTAGGACATTTAAGATAGGTTGTGCAGTGAAACTCTTTTGGAAAGGGGTGCTCAGCGTAATGTGCTCGTTTGCATCGTTTGCTCAACAGCCTGACCTTCTCACATCCCCTGCACAGTCTGATTAAGATTCAGAGAGCTCTGGAATTCATTTAATTAAAGCACTGCCCTGGAGTCCATTATTGCAAAATATTAGCATAGTGCTCTGTGTGACCTTTAAAAGTTTAGAAATTGGTAGCAGAATACAGAGGTTGACTATTTATTCCTTCACTTTCGTGCTTTGTGTAATGCTTTTCCCTATTTTCCTGTATTAATTAGTTGTACTCTCACTGTAAAAACCTGCCTTCCATTTATGGTCAATATTTTGACATATCTTTTCCTCAGTTGGGATGCAGATCTCCTGACTGTGTCTTTCTTCTTTCACTTAATACTTTTATCTCCTAAGGGTATTTTCCTTGGACTGATAAATTTAACTCATATGGATTAAAACAGACACCATGCGCTGGGCTCAGCCACAGCCTCTAGGCCTTTTAGAGGAGTCACCAAAGTCAACTAAGAAGCAGCTCCGTCACCCCTAAGATTATTTAGATAAACAGTGCGCCTCTTGACAGCTGATTGTCAGCTGCTGACAGTAAGACGTACTCCCTGTGTCATTCCTTTGGTCTCAAGATGGGCCAAGGCAAAGCATTTGGCTGGTCAGAAACTTCAGGATCTTCTAATCAGGGACCGTAAGAAGTGATTGGGGAAATCAGAGCTAACCATCCCCCCTCCAATTGAATTCTACTAGTAATTACAGTTAAACCTAGGGAGAAGAGGTCTTCAGAGTGTAATGGAGCAGGTTAATTTATACTTACAGTATCTGACCACATCTGATCAATACCAAGTATGTGATGTGCAGAAGCAAGCCCTGGAGACACTGTAAGCAAACACACCTCAGCAGCTGATACATGTCCAACTGCTTCTGCACTTATTTTTGGCATGATCTTCTTTCTTTTTTGGCTTCTAGAAACTAGGGTTGGAGGACGCATTACTTGTTTCTGTTTATTTATCTCAGGCTTCTTAGGAATACAGCATTTCTTGGCCTAAAATGTCACACATGACTATTCATGTTCATTTAGGGTAGATCACCAGACTTTGCTCAAGATTCTAGTATTTCTTTCTAGGGATCGATGTCTGCAGAGAGCCTGAGATGCCCACCTGACTCCAGGGTTACTTCAGGTCTTTCATGTAAAGAATCAAAGCACTGTGGGGCACCTGGGTGGCTCAGTCGGTTAAGTGGCTGCCTTTGGCTCGGGTCATGATCCCAGAGTTCTGGGATCGAGTCCCTCATTGGGCTCTCTGCTCAGTAGGGAGCTTACTTCTCCCTCTACCCTTCCCCCCTGCTCATGATCTCTCTCTCATTCTCTCTCTCAAATAAATAAGTAACGTCTTAAAAAAAAGAATCAAAGCACCGTGGATTAGTAGCAAATGGCATCAGGACTTTTTCTTGGGACACCTCCAAGACTTTCTTCTCTCATGTTGTAAAGTTAATCCTTGAACTTCTACAGGGACATAATCTTGTCTTAAACCATGTCAAAAGGCTCCTGACTGGATTGTAAACCAGTTTCGCAACAGGGTTCTAACTCTTTGCTATTGATGCTTAAGAGATATTTGTACATGTTTGCACCTCCTCTCATGGAAAATGGACAGATTTGAAATAGTCCCTCAAGTCATCAAATGAGATCCTCTTGAGAGATGGTCTACTCTTGTGTGGTAGAAAATTTGTCTAGAATTTTTACTGAACACCAAGTATTATGCTTTATCGTTTTATGTCAATAATTATGATTTATCTGGTGACTTTAGAGTGGTTTTATTTCCATTTATTTGGAAGATGCTATTTTTAGTTTTTCCCTCAGAAGAAAGACATTTTACAGATATTCCTGGAACTGGAGCCCTGGAGGCTTATGACTTTGAATACTTGACACCTTAACTTCCCCCAACTAGGTTTGTGATGTTACATTGTGTGGTAAGACTTAAAGAATGCTACAGTTAATAATAGTAATTATTCAATTCACCAATTACCACACTTAATCAAAAATCCAATGAAATAAAAGTCTGTAAAATAAATGGCACCAGTTATTGCTCCTACACACTTTCCAAGATGTATCCCTAGGACAAAAAAAAAATCATCAACATAATGTGTGAGCAAATATGCCTTCTCAGGCCCTGCTGACTGCAGTATTCACAAAACCCCATGATCTGGCTGAGCTTGTGGAACGCCAGCCTGAGGCACAGAAGCTTGTTTATGGTGCTGATTAAATGGAAAGCTTAAAATGACTGAGGAGATGGTGACATCTCAAGGGGTGTGTGTGTGTGTGTGTGTGTGTGTGACAGGGAGACAGAGAGACAGAGACTCTGCAAGCTCACCTTTATGTTATCTGTCGTTGTACTGGTACGTTTGACACTTTTAGGTGGTGAGTATTAGCTTTAAATTATACCTAAATGGAGGAGGAATCTCTACCTTGGGAATACACATTTTGGGGGGGGCTCTTTTTTTAAAAATTTTTTTATTGTTACGTTAATCACCATATATTACATCATTAGTTTTAGATGTAGCGTTCCATGATTCATTGTTTGTGCATAACACCCAGTGCTCCGTGCAGAACATGCCCTCTTTAATACCCATCACCAGGCTAACCCATCCTCCCACCCCCCTCCCCTCTAGAACCCTCAGTTTGTTTTTCAGAGTCCATAGTCTCTCATGGTTCGTCTCCCTCTCCGATTTCCCCCCCTTCTTTCTTCCCCTCCTGCTATCTTCTTCTTCTTTTTAGGGGGGGGCTTTTTTTGACCAATTTTTTTTTTATTCTTATGTTAATCCCCATACATTACATCATTAGTTTTAGATGAAGTATTCCATGATTCATTGTTTGTGCATAACACCCAGTGCTCCATGCAGA
>NW_028068506.1:0-385 GCF_054177405.1 Leptonychotes weddellii
CCTTCTCTGACACCACCACAGTGGTAAGGTGTTAAGGTGCCTCATTTCACCCTGGTGAGAATGGAAGTCTAGATTTCTAATTTGGCCATTGTTGACCTGGGTGAAGATGAAGTATGTTCTGTGCTGTTTGGCTGAAAAAAAGTAATTATTGCCTTAAAAATTTTCATTCTCTTATGCTACTCCTTTCCTGGTCCTTCAATTAGACTGAGCAAGTTTTTGTGAAGACTGGGGTTTTCTGTTTGTTGTCTTTTTGGTTTGTGCCCATTTTTATTTATTTATTTTATTTTATTATGTTATGTTAATCACCATACATTACATCATGAGTTTTTGATGTAATGTTCCACGATTCGTTGTTTGCATATAACACCCAGTGCTCCATTCAAAA
>NW_028068507.1:0-385 GCF_054177405.1 Leptonychotes weddellii
GCAAAGAAATCAGAACTTGTATATATATATATATATATATATATCAAAATAAAATTTAATAGAGTGAAAAACGGACTAGTATGGGGCATAAATCTATAAAATGTAGATGTGAAAAAAATAAAAGTTAAAAAGTGACTTAAAAACATAAGTTGGGAAATAAGAATCTATTTGAAATGGGAACAGGGTAAAAAAAAAAAAAAAGAAACAAAAAGGAAATGTAAAATTTTAGCCTGAAGTATAAATGAGTCATGAGGGAACACATGGAGCTCAATATATTATTTTCCCCTGGCACTGGCATTTTACAGTCATGTGGGAAATAAGCTTGTCATTCACCTGTTCCTCCAGTCTGTCTTCTGGGGGAGGGGTCTGTTTCTCGGCCTCTCAG
>NW_028068508.1:0-385 GCF_054177405.1 Leptonychotes weddellii
CTACACTATGATCCAGCAATTGTACTATTAGGTATTTACCCAAAGGATACAAAAATACTAATTTGAAGGGATACATGCACCCCAATGTTTATAGTAGCATTATCAACATAACCAAATTATGGAAAAAGCCCAAATATCCATCGACTGATGAATGGATAAAGAAAAGGTGGTAAATATATATATATATACACACACACACACCTCCTATATATATATATACATATATATATATAAAGGAATATTACTCAGCCATCTAAAAGAATGAAATCTTGCCATTTGTAATGATGTGGATAGAGCTAGAGAGTACTATGCTAAGTGAAATAAGTCAGTCAGAGAAAGACAAATACCACATGATTTCACTCATATGTAGAATTTAAAAAACAAA
>NW_028068509.1:0-385 GCF_054177405.1 Leptonychotes weddellii
AAAAATTTATTTATTTGAGAGAGAGAAGAGGGAGTGCATGTGCACATGAACAGGGGGAGGAGCAAAAGGGGGAGGGAGAGAGAATCTTAAGCAGACTCTGTGGTGAGTGCTTGATCCCACGACCCTGAGATCATGACCTGAGCCGAAATCAAGAGTTGGCCACTTAACGGACTGAGCCACCCAGGCGCCCCTCATCTCTTTTTTCTTATAGCTGGAAGTTTGTTCTCTGTCTTTATGAGTCTGTTTCTGTTTTGTTTGTTTTGTTTTTTACATTCTGCATATGAGTGAAATCGTATGGTATTTATCCTTCTCTGTCTGACTCACTTCACTTAGCATGATGCCCTCTCGCTCCATCCCTGTTGTCTGACTTGGAATCCTAGTGCTG
>NW_028068510.1:0-385 GCF_054177405.1 Leptonychotes weddellii
AAAAAATTTTAAAAAGATTTCTGGAAAACACAAGAAAATCAACTGAGAAAGAAGAGTATTGAGAACAGTAACATGTTTTTTTTTTTTACATTTTTTTTATTCTTATGTTAATCCCCATACATTACATCCTTAGTTTTAGATGTAGTGTTCCATGATTCATTGTTTGTGCATAACACCCAGTGCTCCATGCAGAATGTGCCCTCCTCAATACCCACCACCAGGCTAACCCATCCTCCCACCCCCCTCCCCTCTAGAACCCTGTTTGTTTTTCAGAGTCCATTGTCTCTCATGGTTCGTCTACCCCTCCGATTTCCCCTGCTTCATTCTTCCCCTCCCGCTACGTTCTTCTTTTTTTTTTTCTTAACATATATTGCATTATTTGTTT
>NW_028068511.1:0-385 GCF_054177405.1 Leptonychotes weddellii
AGGTGGGCCCAGCAGGGCTTAGATCTGCTGGTAGGAATTTGTTCTAAACACAGTACTGAGTAAGACACCGTGTCTGGTTAGCTCACTTTGGCTCCTTGAACTACAACAAGCCTGACTTAGCTGCTCCAAAAAGTATTTGTTCAGTGACCACCTAAATAAACGGATCCATGTCAGATGTGTTGCCCATTTTATAGAGAAGGTGGGCTGAACCGAACAGTGTCGACGCACGTCACGTGTGTTCCCAAGTCAACAGTCAAGAAGCTGCGCGCTCCTTCCGCAGCACTAAGCATCTCCACGGCTCAAGGCCCTGCGCTAGGGGCAGGGATTCGGCAGTCACCAAGGCGTCATGACAGATCAAGTGCTCGCCTTACCGGCCTAGATGACA
>NW_028068512.1:0-385 GCF_054177405.1 Leptonychotes weddellii
AGATTTTTAAATTGCTTTTGAAAAGAAACTCATGAGGTCCACCCAGAAAATAAACGTTACAATTCTTTCTTGTGGCTTCTAGGAAATAATTAAATTACGGTTGACCCTTGAACAACTCCAGTTTGAATCGTGTGGGTCCATTTATACACAGATTTTTTTTTTTAATAAATATAGTCCAGTACTGTGAAAAAAAAAAAAATTTCTAAAAAGCTCACGCTTTTAAGTCAGAAAAGAAGTACTTATTTATTGCAGAAATATCAGAAAGTTCAAATTAGCAAAAAGAAGACACTTTAAAAATGCCCATAATAGGGGCGCCTGGGTGGCTCAGTCATTAAGCGTCTGCCTTCGGCTCAGGTCATGATCCCAGGGTCCTGGGATGGAGCCC
>NW_028068513.1:0-385 GCF_054177405.1 Leptonychotes weddellii
GCGCCTGGGTGGCTCAGTTGGTTAAGCGACTGCCTTCGGCTCAGGTCATGATCCTGGAGTCCCGGGATCGAGTCCCGCATCGGGCTCCCTGCTCGGCAGGGAGTCTGCTTCTCCCTCTGACCCTCCTCCCTCTCATGCTCTCTGTCTCTCATTCTCTCTGTCTCAAATAAAATAAATAAAATCTTTAAAAAAAAAAAAAGTTTACCTAAGATTCCAATATAAAACTTCCCCCACATCGATAACAAGAGCATGATACACTTTTAGTATATTTTAATATAACCAGAGACTTTTAAAAAATATTCTCCATGCATTTGTCCTATCAATTTGTGTTTAGCTTTTAGCTTTGTTGTATTTTGTTGGGAGTAATGCTGTTTCTATGGGAACT
>NW_028068514.1:0-385 GCF_054177405.1 Leptonychotes weddellii
TGCTGGAGAAGCAGTGGCCCGACTGTGCCACGGATCATGGTTTATGGCAACCCAGAGCTCAGAGCGCACTCCTCGGCTCCATCTCTGCAGCCGGCTTCCTTGCTCCGACACCTGGGAGCTCTGCCGCACTCAGGCACCCATGGTCTTTCTGTGACCCCGAGGGTCCTGAGACCACACTGTCCCGCGGGGGTTCCACCCCCCGCTTAGCCACTGGAGGGACGTCTCTCAGCGGAGCCGGCTTCTAAAAGTTCCAATTTTGTGCTCTGCTGCTCTATCACTTGCCGGTAGCGGCTGACGGAGGCCCCCTTCCCCGCCGCCTATCCTCCCGAATATCGCCTCGGATTCACTTCTCCACACGTCCTACCTTCTAAAAAGTGGTTGCTTT
>NW_028068515.1:0-385 GCF_054177405.1 Leptonychotes weddellii
GCGCCTGGGTGGCTCAGTTGGTTAAGCGACTGCCTTCGGCTCAGGTCATGATCCTGGAGTCCCGGGATCGAGTCCCGCATCGGGCTCCCTGCTCGGCAGGGAGTCTGCTTCTCCCTCTGACCCTCCTCCCTCTCATGTTCTCTGTCTCTCATTCTCTCTGTCTCAAATAAATAAATAAAAAATCTTAAAAAAAAAAAAAAGATTTATTTATTTTAGAGAGCATGAGTGGGAGGGGCAGAAGAGCGGGGAGAGAATCTCAAGCAGACTCTGTGCCAAGCATGGAGTCCAGTACAGGGCTCAATCTCACAACCCTGAGATCTCAACCTGAACTGAAACCAAGAGTCAGATGCTTAGTTGACCCAGGTACCCCAGGTGATATCAATAT
>NW_028068516.1:0-7947 GCF_054177405.1 Leptonychotes weddellii
GTCTATCCTCCCGAATATCGCCTCGGATTCACTTCTCCGCACGTCCTACCTTCCAGAAAGTGGTCGTTTTTCTGATGAGAGAGTTGTTGCTATTCTTTTCTTCAATCTCCTGTTGAGTTTGTAGGTGTTCAGAATGGTTTGATCCCTATCCAGCTGAATTCCTGAGAGGAGACGAAATCCAGGTCTCCTACTCCTCCGCCATCTTGCTCCGCCCCCCTCCCATCCCCAAAGAGTCTTATAGAGAGCTCATTGTTCCCCACTTTGCAGCAAAATAGTTATGTTGATACCATGTGCAACCTTGCTCATACCTCAACCACTACTGCTTTCTAAATGTTGAGACCTCATTAGAATCATCTGCTATTAAACTAACATGCTCTTGGTACTTCCTCTCACTCTTCATTCCCATTGGATTCTTGACAGGGAAACTAAAGTTTTGTTTCATAAAGGAATCATAAATCAAAAAATAAAGGAAAGTCAGAGAAAGGACAAAAAGAGAGAAGCCTCACAAATCCATATCTTGTTTCCAGGACTTGCTATTGAAATGTTAGTATTTTATATAATAACAAGTTTTATGGCTTAAATTCAAGAGGTGGGAATGCAGCAGTTAGTATTCCAGTCATGCCTACAGATTTTTCCAGATTTAACAATGAGCAATTGTTGTGAAGCATAGTCTCCTCATTCAGCATATAAAGGTCAGAGAAGTAATCTGCCTTTCTATACTTAGTCTTAGGGAACTGGGTTTTAGGAGCTGCCAGCAGCCTCATAAGTAACAGAACTAAGCCCACATCAACATGACTTTAGTATTTGTTCCAGGAAATTCTTGTCCAGTAAATAACCTCAGTGTTTGCTCCAGGAGCTTCCTGAACATCTACTTATTTTCAAACAATGGACCACTCAACCAGCCCCCTTTTTCAGGCCAACAAGTTGCTCTGTGGGACAGACCTACTTGCTTATTACTGCGTACCTTGCTTCTTAGAACCCTTACCTTTCTATGAACTTTGCCCACTTGGAAGCCCCACATTGAAAGGCCTGCCTTAAACCACTCAAACCCAGATCTAAAACCCTACACATATATGCCTGGATCTTTCCCTTTGAAGCTACTACTAAGACTTTGTCAAGGTGGTGTTCTCCCCTATTGCAGTAAGTAACAAACAGCTTTGCTTGATCAGCAGAGTATAGCTATGGTCTTTTTAGAGAGTTGGCAGTCAACAAATGGATATATTTTATCATACATAAATTTTAGCTACATGAAATTGACCTTTTTTTTTTAATGAAATGAAGGGGGAAGAAATTTGTTTCCAAATGAAACTGGTGAACTCTGCTCCAGATGTGATTAAGAGTCAGAGTTTTATGGCAATCTTGTTGCAAGAAAAGAACTATATACATCAGGCTAATCCAAAGACTTCCTTTTAGTGGGGAAAAGAAATCATTAGGTAATCATTGTTAGACTAGGATACCAAAAGAAAGAATGTCAGCTGAGAGTCACCTGGGAGGATGAGTAACTGGTTTCTCAGACATGGTATTAATCCCATCAGAATTCATCAGAAAATTGGGGTGCCTGGGTGGCTCAGTCGGTTAAACATCCAAGGCTTGATTTCAGCTCAGGTCATGATCTCAGGGTTGTGAAATCAAGCCCTGCATCGGGCTCCGCGCTGGGCATGGAGCCTGCTTAATTAAGATTCTCTCTCTCCCTCTCCCTCTGACCCTTGTTCCTCTCTCTCTCCCTCTCAAAAAAACAGAGAAGAAAAGGGAAGGAAAAGGAAGGGAAGGGAAGGGAAGGGAAGAGAAGAAAAAAAAAATTCATCAGAAAGGTGCTTCTGCATTTATCAGGAAGGCCAATTTCTTCCTAAGAGGAGGTTTGTGTATATTAATTCACAAAAAAGGTCCAATTCCATACAAAATGTGGTACAATTTTTTTTCTTCCAAATATAAATTCACTAAAAAGGAGATGGAAGGAAAACATCTTAAAGTGTTAAGGGTTGTGATTATTTCTCAGTGATGGGGTTGTAAAGGAATTTAATTTTCTTCCTCATCTGATTTTTTAAAAAAAAATTTCCAGTATATCAAGTATATCACTTTTGTAGTTCCAATAATAAGAAAGAAATGTTTTTCACCATCATTTCAATAAAGAATTCGATTTCTTCATTATAACATGTTTGACTATGAAAAATGAAGTAAGAAATATGAAAGTGCTGGCCTGGGATCTGTGGAGGGAGGACAAGCCATGTTTCTCAATAGCACTAAGCTAAGGAGTGAAGCAAGGTTAGGAAGGGAAGAAATTCCTTAGAGAAGGAAAGATGCCAGGAGATGGAGATAAATGGTGCTATGGCTGTTGGGGAAGGGGCAGGTGCTGATTTAGTCTTGTCAGTTCTCCTCCCAACCTTTGTGCCTGTAGTGACCAAAGATGGACAGATAACAAAGGTCCATCTGACACACAGCAGCTTACCCTGTGCTCCTGTCCATGGGCTTACGAGCTGGGCTGAGACTCCTAATTTTGTAAACAAAGACCCAGGACTTGAAGTCTACATATCTGACCCCTGAGATGGACCAAACTGGTATCTCCACTGAAACACCTATGCCCATTGAAAGAAAAAAATAATTTGAAGTGACCTGGAGTAGTTTGCTGTTCATTAAGTGCCCTACCTACTGCATCTTCCAAGACCAGATTAGAAGGCATCCTTCTGAGTCAGCCAGCTCCTCATGCTGCAGCTCAGGATGTGTGTGGTGCAGATGAGGAAAGAACTCAAAGGCAACTTGTACATGAGCCAATGAGTAAGCGAGAACATTAGTTGAAATGGTGAATTCTGGGGAAGGAGCAGGCTTGTGGGGTCAGGGGATGGGAAGATAGAAACTAAGGGCTCTATGTTAGACATATTATGAAATGCTTTATTAGGTGTCACAGTGGATATACTGAGTCAGTAGTTTGCAGTTTAGGTGCAGTTCAGGCTAGAGATTTGGGAGGCACAATACTTAAAGCCATCAGACTAGATAAAATCATCTATGGAGACAAGAGGGCTGAGAACCAAGCCCTAGGACCACCAATGTTCAGCAGGAGAGAAGAGAAACCATAAAAGGATACTGAAAAGGAGAAACCAGGGAGGTATGAGGAAAACCAGAAACATTAGGTGTCTTAGAATCCAAGTGAAGAGTATCTTTAATTCTAAATCTTCAACAACTCCAGCTTATTTTTAAACAATCCTTTAAGCAATGGCTGCACTATTTCAGCCCAGTGACCTACCATTCCCAGACTTACTGAAAAGATATTCACTATGATCAAGTCTTTGGACATGGCCCAACATCCTCCCAGTCACCTATGTGGTAGATTTTTCCTCTCCCAGGGAAAGGTCAGCCAAAAACAAGTCCCCTGCATAAGAGATTCATTCTCTGGCCTTTATGATATAAAGTGAGCCTTCCCCCATTTATCCCAGCATTGCCTGCCCTGACATGTTCTGCCAATGAAAAATGGCTCCAAAGAGCACTCTTCTAGGTGTGTACCAAAAAGCATTTCCTCTTTCCTTGCAGACTCTACTGGTCTTGGTACCAAGAGGGTATTGCCTTACTTGGCTAAACACACACACACACACACACACACACACACACACAGTCCAACTCAGCCCAGGGATTCAAAACACTGAGCAACTCAGGAATTGGTTTGGGGAGTGGAAGTACCAAAGTCACCACCACCTAGCTCTTGCTAAGCCTTAGGCATTATAGCTAATCAGTTAGTAACATTGAAAGACTCCTTTTATGGAGGCTTCCCCACCATCAATGAACTCATTTTATATAAATATTTAGCCAGGCAATAAACTGGACAGCCTATATTACTCAACATCAGCCTCAAAAGACCCTCCCGATTTATATACACAGCATCTTGGTGGAGCAATACATTTTACATGCATGACATGGTCAGCGATAAATATACCAGGGTAGGTCAAACCCTATTTGGTTCTCTGCTTTTAACTGTCTTGGGCTTTGTGTGTTTCTTTAATCAGTTGGATGATTTAGATAAACAATGTGTATTAGTCTTTGTAAGTATAACATGCCTTGAACTTTTTCCAGATCTTCATTCCCATTCATCATCATAATAGTTGCTCCCCCTTGGCCATCAGTAAGATTAGAAATGTCCTTGAACCATTTAATGATATTCCACAAGACTGGACAGACTTTTCATGCCTTGATGAATTGCGATCACTCAGCTTAGACCAATGAAATTGGATATCCTTTAATGTGCCTGATGACTTTAAGGAGTTTAGGGAAAGCAGTGCTTAGGAATCAAAATGGCTTCACAGACTAACCATTCATTTGGGGGAAGATGCATGATTTAAGTAAAAATTGACTAATGAGTTAATATTTAATCTGATAGCTAACTGCAGTAGATATTATTTCTTTGTTCATACTGCTGAATATGGTTTTATCTGCAAGTGTCCATTTATTATAGAACTCATTAGAATTCTTAAGGGAGATATGACATAATTTTTTTAAAGCATAAGTTAAAATGTTAAACGAGGTTTCGTTTAACACATATAAAAGTGACTTTTATATGTTCACACCACTGATGAGGAAAACTATAAAAACAAGGCTGGGCTAGAATGTGTTTAACTACCTTGGAGTGAAAAAAGACTAGTTGTCTCTATTTTATGGGGCCCTGGAGCTCCAGATGGTCACCATGGGAAGGATGTGACCCCTAAATATCTGTGTGATACAAACAAGCAGACTTGGCCATTTGTCCCATAAATATCTTTAATATTCTCACAGATCTTTCTATTCCACCAACTCTGAAACCATTGACATCACTATGGTTTAGAGCTGGCTAATGATATTGACATATTTAAGTCATCTTTAAGTTCCTCTGCAAACCATGATCTGAGACAGCAGGGTTAAGAACAGGAAGTGAATGTGTAGTGGAGAGAGCATTGTGCTTGGAGTCAAAAGACCAAGTCCTGACTCTTTCATTGGTAATTTGATAAAAATTACTTACAGGAACCTCAGTTTCTTCTTTTATTCATCAATTACTTGTTAAACATCTATAATGTGCCACGTGCATTCTCGGGATACACAAGAGAATGTAACAGAACATGGGGCTCACATTCCATTGCTGGCCCTGACCAAAAAAACTCTGTCCTTTCCAGAATTGTCGTGTGGGTCAAATAAGATATCATAAATAAAAACACTTTATAAGGTGCTTTCCTCCCAGCAGCAAATCCTGAGATAAGAATCTGAGTGCAAGGGCTTTATTTGGAAGGTACAGGAAACACTGATGGTGGGCCTAGGAGATGAAGGAGAGGAAGACAGCCAATAAAGGATGCATTAGCAAGGCAGTCACCACTGTGGAAAACCGGAAACACCAAAGGGAAATTCTGGGAAGTAGTGCAAACACAAGCCCCAGTGATATCCCATGCCGGAGGTGAATGAGTTGGGATATTTGTACACCAGCTCCTGCGAATCATGAGTTGAGGGCTGCTCCAGGATGTGTTAATGTCCTGGCACTTCTGGCATGCCATGGACAGAGTAGTCTTCTGTGATTTTGGAAAGAACTCCCAGGCACAGAAATGCAGAGTATGGTAATTGCAGAGTACGGCAATTGGAAATCAGCTGGATCACACTGGGATTGGTAGTGTCTAGGAATATGGAGGGGGACTATCAGTGAATGAATGGTACAGATGAGTAAAGAATGAACCTATTATCATCATTACTCTACCGGTCAGATGGTTCCTGTCTGTCCCCAACCATGTTTTGCAAGTCCAGATAGATGGAGCCTCCAGAACCCATGAATTCAATGAATTTTGCAATTTAAGAATTTTTCATTTTGATGACAAATTAAAATGAATGAATACAAACATATTCAGGGTCAACTTGCAACTAATTCATGCCAGGCAATTTCATTTAGCATTTCTATTTGTGATTGTAGTAATGTTGATGCCAAGCGACTATTACAGGTAGCTGGAAAAGAGTAAGTGAGACAATTGAGTCATGATCAGTAATAAGGTACGCTGAATGTAAAATAACATTTTTGGTCTTATCTTTATGTTCAGGGTTGAGCGGAGGGGGCTTCGTGGATCAATCTATGTATGTACCAACCTTCGTCAGCAGTAAATGTAGTGGTAAACCCTCAACTAGGAATTTTTCATGAAATGGCTACATTGCAATTTCCCAGGGTATCTATTAAGTGGATTGGCTAGAAGAATAATGGATAGATAGTTAAAGATAAGTTTATTGTCAATAAGGAAGTATAATGCATGTTAGCAACTCAAATGATGGCTGTCAAGTTCAAAATCAAAAGAATCAGGTCAACTAATGAAATATTCAGCTTCCAAATAAAGGCTTCTATAAAAAAAAAAAATCAGCACTTCTGCTTCTGGAAAGATGGAGTAGAGGCACTTCCCTTATTCCTTCCACTAAGTACAGCTAAAAACATGGGGCATTATATATAAAACAAACATGAGAAAAGTTGGAAAGGTGGAGAAAATAAGGCAAGCCAGTTCAGGATCGTGAGTCTTGAGGAACATGGTGATGAATTCCCTGAGTTTTTGTTTGGCCTCATCTATCCCAGACTGGATACTGGAGAAGCCAGCAACCCAGGAATACCAATGGACACAGACAGAGGAGCCCCAGGAAAAGTCTTCTCTCTCAGGTCAACAGACCAGGAAAGGGGCAGTCTAGCAGAACAGAAAACTTTTAGACAAGAATGGCTCTACTTCCAGCCAAACACCATGAGAAATAAAAAGGCTGCAACCGCACCCCCACCCCTTCCAGTGAAGGTCATGGGGAGAACCTAGACTTCCATTCTCTTTAGGCTGCTACAAGCATCTCAACACCCCCTCTACCAAGTGGAGTCATAGAAGGCCCAGGGGAAAGGAGACTTTCATCACCTCTTGAGTAATAAAAAGCCCCTTCCCCTCCCAGTAGGCAGGATGCCAGCAAAAGTTCTAGTGGGAGCCTGAACTCTCACCTCCATCAGGGGATAACAAGGAACCACTCCCCTATAGGGGTCAAAGGAGCTGAGTGGAGAACTCAGACTTTTCCACTTCCATCTGGTAAGTAACAAGGAAGCACCCCACTTCTCCTACCAAAGTGGCATCGGAGGAGACCTGATTTAAAGCAACCATTATAAAAATGCTTTGACAAGCAATTATGAACATGCTTGAAACAAATGAATAAAAAGTAGGAAGTCTCAGCAAAGAAATTTAAGGTACAAAGAAAAATCACATGGAAATTTTAGGACTGAAAAATGCAATAACCAAAATAAAATCAAACAAAGATTTAAGGTAAAACAATAACAAAGACAGTGTAATATAACCATTATATCATTGTTAACATAAACTTTGCTTTTAGATTTTGTTGTACTCACTTGGAAATCTCCTTGGATTTATAATTGTAAACAAGCTATACATGTGAGAAGTTTATACTTAGTTTTATGTTTGTACACTTTAAAGTGGCAATAGTTTGAAGTGATTTATATTGACACTAGGAAACAGTGGGGTTTTTTTCCTCTGTGAGGGTCCCTCATTCAAACAAGAAAATATGTTTTTTTAAGATTTTATTTATTTATTTGAGAGAGAGAGCATGCGTGCACAAGCAGGGTGAAGGGCAGAGGGAGAAGCAGACTCCCTGCTCAGTGGGGAGCCCAATGTGGGGCTCGATCCCAGGACCCTGGGATCATGACCTGAGCTGAAGGCAGACGCTTAACTGATTGAACCACCCAGGTGCCCTAAGAAAATATATACAATGGAATATTACTCAGCCATCAGAAAGGATGAATACCCAACTTTTACATCAACATGGATGGGACTGGAGGATATTATGCTCAGTGAAATAAGTCAAGCAGAGAAAGTCAATTATTATATGGTTTCATTTATCTGTGGAATATAAGGAATAGCATGGAGGACATTAGGAGAAGGAAGGGAAAAATGAGGGGGGGTGGGGAATTGGAGGGAGAGATGAACCATG
>NW_028068517.1:0-385 GCF_054177405.1 Leptonychotes weddellii
GGGCGCCTGGGTGGCTCAGTTGTTTAAGCGACTGCCTTCGGCTCAGGTCATGATCCTGGAGTCCCTGGATCGAGTCCCGCATCGGGCTCCCTGCTCGGCAGGGAGTCTGCTTCTCCCTCTGACCCTCCCCCCTCTCATGTGCTCTCTCTCTCATTCTCTCTGCCAAATAAATAAATAAAATCTTTAAAAAAAAAAAAAATCTCTGATTTGCTTGCTCACGTTTTTCCTCTTTCCCTTTTAGGGGCCTTAGTCACCTTGCAGATCTGGCCACATAGCATTTTCTTTTTCTATAATTTCCCTCTTTAGAATATTAAACTAAGGTATCAATTTAATAAAAGTTTTACTTCACATGGCTCATGCCAATACAAAGCAAATGTGAGGATCA
>NW_028068518.1:0-385 GCF_054177405.1 Leptonychotes weddellii
GGCGCCTGGGTGGCTCAGTTGGTTAAGCGACTGCCTTCAGCTCAGGTCATGATCCTGGAGTCCCGGGATCGAGTCCCGCATCGGGCTCCCTGCTCGGCAGGGAGTCTGCTTCTCCCTCTGACCCTCCTCCCTCTCATGCTCTCTGTCTCTCATTCTCTCTGTCTCAAATAAATAAATAAAATCTTAAAAAAAAAAAAAAGATGCAATGGATTTTCCTATTATCTGTAGTCATCCTTACTGGCTGATTTTACCCTGGAAAGCAGTTAAACCCTTGTTCTAGGCTTAAATGTCTGGGCAGGCTAGCCAGAAACTGAGGAATTGAAACAACAAGCATCACAGCCAGACTTTCACCTAGGCAATTTTTCTGTTAATTACACTGAAGGAC
>NW_028068519.1:0-385 GCF_054177405.1 Leptonychotes weddellii
GGCACCTGGGTGGCTCAGTTGGTTAAGCGACTGCCTTCAGCTCAGGTCATGATCCTGGAGTCCCGGGATCGAGTCCCGCATCGGGCTCCCTGCTCGGCGGGGAGTCTGCTTCTCCCTCTGACCCTCCTCCCTCTCATGCTCTCTGTCTCTCATTCTCTCTCTCTCAAATAAATAAATAAAATCTTTAAAAAAAAAAAAATTGTTTGGCTAGACTCACCAAGAAAAAAAAAAAAAAGAGAAGACTCAAAATAAGAAATAAAAGAGGAGATGTTATAACTGATGCCACAGAAATACAAAGGATAAGGGACTATTATGTAGAATTATATGCCAGCACATTGGATTACCTAGAAGAAATGGATATGAACATAGATGCAAAAATCCTTAA
>NW_028068520.1:0-385 GCF_054177405.1 Leptonychotes weddellii
TATCGTCAATAATGAAACACATCATAGCATTGAAAAAAAAAAAGCCTTTTGAAATCCTGCTGGGTGAGGCCTGAGAAAAGACTGAAGAAAAATCCCAAAATATATCTTATTTCTAGTCTATAATAAAAAATGCAGCTGATTATTTTAGCTGAAGATATACTTTTTTTTTTTTTTTGGTAGTTAGTTGGGGTGAATCTACCCGTGAAAGAGGCTGAACCTGACTCCTTACTTCTGCTTGTTATGTGGCTGAAGGGACCACAGAGGAATGAATTTGTCTCTTCAAACTGGTGATCTCCTGAAACGGTGTCAAAATGCTTTCAAAGCAAATGAACTGATTTGGGGGGAAATGTTTGTCATGAGTGCTGAAGATGCTCTAGCAACGCAG
>NW_028068521.1:0-385 GCF_054177405.1 Leptonychotes weddellii
AAAAAAAAAAAAAGACAAGGGACAATAAGCATTGGCAAGGATGTGGAAAAACAGGAACCGTGTGCACTGTTGGTGGGAATTAAATTGGTGCAGCCGCTTTCTTTTGGCTTTCGGCTCAGAGGAGGCAAAGGCGCAACTGTCTTTGGTCATCCCGAATCCGGGTTCATCCAACACCAGCCACCTCCACCATGCCACCTAAGTTCGACCCCAGTGAGATCAAAGCCGTGTACCTGAGGTGCACCGGTGGCGAATTCAGTGCCATGTCTGCCCTGGCCCCGAAGATCGGCTTACTGGGTCTGTCTTCAAAAAAGGTTGGTGATGACATTGCCAAGGTGACTGGTGATTGGAAGGGTCTAAGGATTACAGTAAAACTGACCATTCGGAA
>NW_028068522.1:0-385 GCF_054177405.1 Leptonychotes weddellii
AAAAAAAAAGACACAGCACTCAGCCTGGTGCCTGGCCCTGGGAAGGGGCTCAGTGTGTGGCCACAATTATCATCTTCCCTGCTTCCTTTATGTCCTGGAAAATCTAAATGCATAACCCTTGAGGCTGAAGGATGTGCATGGTGACGAGAAAGGGTGGGTATCAAGAAGGAAGTGTGAAATGATCCAACACCACTTGCCCTGCCATGGACATACATGTTCGTGCAAGAGCCCGAGGCCCAACTGGTTTTGCTACGGATGCTTTATCAAAAGCGGGAATAGATCATTGCCAAGTTATCTAAGCTCCGGTTATCTGAGTCAGAGTTTATCTGCCTACTTATCTATCTCGAAAATGCTGAACCCTTCCCAATTCATTCTTACGCACACA
>NW_028068523.1:0-385 GCF_054177405.1 Leptonychotes weddellii
CGCCTGGGTGGCTCAGTCGTTAAGCGTCTGCCTTCGGCTCAGGTCATGATCCCAGGGTCCTGGGATCGAGCCCCGCATCGGGCTCCCTGCTCGGCGGGAAGCCTGCTTCTCCCTCTCCCACTCCCCCTGCTTGTGTTCCCTCTCTCGCTGTGTCTCTCTCTGTCAAATAAATAAATAAAATCTTTAAAAAAAAAAAAATTTGAAATAGGCTATCGGAGAATAGGACAGAAATATCCGAGTATGTTGCCCACAGCGGGGGTGAGTACTGTGACAAAGAGTAGGTTAGTGGGTATATGTGTGTCCTGGACCATGGGTAGAGAGTCCGAGGGTCTGCCCAGCTGGCACAGGGGACTGCACAGGGCTGATCCTTGTGTAGAGTCTCCTT
>NW_028068524.1:0-385 GCF_054177405.1 Leptonychotes weddellii
GGTAGATTACCTAAAAGAACCAAAATAACAAACTGACAAACTATTAGAACTATTATAAAAGTAAGTTTAGCAAGACAATCACATACAAGATCAACTTTATATGAACTCAAAAAAACTTACCTTCCTACAAACTGGCAATAAACAATTAGAAAAATACAATGGAAAAAATCATTTCATTAGTAATTGATCAAAAAAACCTTTTAAAATGCTAAGAATAAGCTTAGCAAAATATGAGTAAGTCCTAGATGTATATTAAGTAATTTTGCTGAGGGGGCACCTGGGTGGCTCAGTCGGTTAAGCGTCCAACTCTTGATTTCGGTTCAGGTCATGATCTCAGGGTCATGAGATTGAGCGGCATGGGGTGTGGAGCCTGCTTAAGATTCTC
>NW_028068525.1:0-385 GCF_054177405.1 Leptonychotes weddellii
GGGTGAATCTTCCAGAATGGGGCGTGCGCCCTGCTTCCCAGGTAGGAGATGAAGGAAGCGTTTGTTCCTGCAACATCGGAAGCTTACAGAACACTCGTTGCAAATCCCGATTTCCTTCATCTTCCCATACAGGCTGGGCCAGCTTCATCGGGGGGCAACCTGCACAGCCTCCCGGGTCCCCACATTTGGTTTAATGCTCTGCTGTTCCTGTCTTGAGATTCTTAGTAAGTGTCGAACAAGGGCTCTGTATTTCGGTTTTACATTCAGCCCCACAAATGTGTAGCTGGTGCTGCCTGTGAATGCCCCGGGGGAGGCGCGGGGCAGCAGGGGGGGGTGCGCACAGGAGGAGCTGGGTCTTGGCCTCAATGTTCCGGATGCTTCCTGC
>NW_028068526.1:0-385 GCF_054177405.1 Leptonychotes weddellii
TCGACACTCTCAAATCCAAACCCAAGGGTGAACTCAGCCTCACCTGCGCCCTCCAATGCTTTAGCATAAGAAGAGCTCTCACTGTCCTTGACCTCCAACACCAGCTTCGGTTGAACAAGCGGAAGGACTCCAGCAGGTGTAACCCCGAGAGCTGGGGCTATTGAGTCACATAGATGAACTTCCAGAACGTTTAAGCCAAAAGATTCCCGTGTGTCTTCCAGAGCAGGTAGGACCTCCTGACTTGAGCTGAGGTCAGAGAGGTCCACGAGTGCGCACACGAGACCCAAGCCCCCAGCCCTGGTCGACAGCCTGCCAGCCACTGAAGGGCCCAGGGTGAGGCAGGTGAGCTGGGCACGGGCCAGGAGGCTGGGGAGAGAAGGACCGC
>NW_028068527.1:0-7946 GCF_054177405.1 Leptonychotes weddellii
ATAAATAAATAAAATCTTTAAAAAAAAAAAATTAAAAAAAAAAATAGAGCTACCCTATGACCCAGCAATTGCACTACTAGGTATTTACCCCAAAAATACAAATGTAGTGATCCAAAGGGGCACCTGCACCCCAGTGTTTATAGCAGCAATGTCCACAATAGCCAAACTATGGGAAGAGCCCAGATGTCCATCAACAGATGACTGGATAAAGAAGAACTGTGATATATATATATATACACCACATCGGAATATTACTCAGCCAACAAAAAGAATGAAATCTTGCCATTTGCAACAATGTGGATGGAACTAGAGGGCATTATGCTAAGCGAAATAAGTTAATCAGAGAAAGACAATTATCATATGATTTCACTCAAATGTGAAATTTAAGAAATAAAACAGAGGCGCATAGGAGGAGGCAGGAAAAAATAGAACAAGATTAAATCAGAGAGGGAGACAAAACAAGATGAAATCAGAAAGGGAGACAAACCCTCTCATAGGGTTTCCTATGCTGGAAGAGAAGGGTGTGGGGGATTGGGTAACTAGGTGATGGGCATTGGGGGGGGCACGTGATGTAATGAACACTGGGTGTTATATACAACTGATGAATCACTGAACTCTACCTCTGAAACTAATAATACACTATATGTTAATTAACTGAATTTAAATAAAATAGAATTTTAAAAAAGATATTAAAGTGGAATGCTAAAAGCAGCACAATAATGCAAAAGTCTTCAGGAAAGGAAGAACAAACAAAATCAGATGGAACAACTAGAAAATAAGCTACAGATGGTAGGCTTGCAGACCACCAATTATTAAATATAACGGACTAAACTCTCCAATCAAAAAGCACTGATAGATGAGATTCAACTATATGCTATCTACAAGAAACATTTTATTTTCTTTCACATCCTGAGCTATTTTTTATTTTTTTATTTTATTTTTTTTATTTTATTGTTATGTTAATCACCATACATTACATCATTAGTTTTTGATGTAGTGTTCCATGATTCATTGTTTGCGTATGACACCCAGTGCTCCATTCAATACATGCAATCTAAACATTTTAAATGTAGCTAGGTTAAATGTAAAAGAGTGGAAAAAAGACAATAAATAAACAGGAAATCTAGTTTGATTATATTAGTACCAGTCAAATAGACTTTATAACAAAGATAACCATAGATAAAGAAGGACATTTCATAATGATAAAGAGACAATTTATCAGAAAGACGTAACAATCCAAAATATGTGTGCATGGCTTCAAAATACATGAAGCAAAACTTAACTAAACCAAAGGAGAGTAGATAAATCAACAATTGCTGAGGATTCTAACATCCATCTCTTGTTAATTGATGAAACTAGACAAGAAAATAGATAAATGCATAGAATATTTTATGAACACTTTTCAGTGAATTTAACCTAATTGACATTTTTAGAACACTATGCCCAACAAGGGCAAAAAGCACATTGTTTCCAAGTGCACCTGGAATGTTCACCAAGATAAATCTTATGTTGGGCCAAATTCAAGTGTCAATAAATTTCAAAACATTGAGAGTTTAAACAGTGTGTTTTCTGACCACAATGGAAAAACTGCAAATATTTGGAAATTCACAGCACACATCTAAATAATCCATAGGTCAAAGATGAAATTACAAAGGAAATTGCAAAATATTTTAAACTGGGTGATAATAAAAACACAACATACCAAAATTTAGGGAATGCAACTAAAGCAGTAATTAGAGGAAATGTATGGCTTTTAATGGACATGTTAGAAAAGAAGAGAGATTTAAAATCAACGATCAAAATTTCCATCTTAGGAAGAATGAAGGGAGAGAAATCGGAGGGGGAGACGAACCATGAGAGACGATGGACTCTGAAAAACAAACTGAGGGTTCTAGAGGGGAGGGGGTGGGAGGATGGGTTAACCTGGTGATGGGTATTAAAGAGGGCACGTTCTGCATGGAGCACTGGGTGTTATGCACAAACAATGAATCATGGAACACTACATCAAAAACTAATGATGTAATGTATGGTGATTAACATAACAATAAAAAATTTTTTTAAAAAGTTTCCATCTTAGCAAGCCAGAAAAAGTCAATCAAATTTAACCTAATATAAGTATAAGGAAGACAGTAATAAAGAGGAGAAATTAATTAAATAAAAAACATACAAATAATTGAGAAAATAAACAAAACCAAAATTTGAATTTTAAAATATTAACAAAGTTGATGTAGAAAGACTAAGAAAGAAAAAAAGTAAACATAATTTATTCATATCAGGAATGAAAAAAGGAACATCACTACAGATTCTACAGACAATAAAAGGTTAAAAAGGCAATATTATGAACAACTTTATTGCCAGTAAATTTGACAGCTTATATAAAATGGACAAATTCCTTCAAGATCTCAATTTATCAAAACTGTTATTAGAAGAAATAGAAAATCTGAAAAGCATTAATTCCATTAGAGGAGTTGAATTTATAATCAAAAACAAACTTGAAGCCTAAATGGTTCTACTGGTGGATTCTATCAAATATTTAAGCAAAGAACAATACCAGTATTACATAAACTCTCTCAGAAAACAGATGGTAAGGGGATCCTGGGTGGCTCAGTCAGTTAAGCATCTATCTGCAGCTCAGGTCATGATCCCAGGGTCCTGGGATTGAGCCCGGTGAAGGGCTCCCTGCTCAGCAGAGAGCCTGCTTCTCTCTCATCCTCTGCTGCTCCCCCTGCTTGTGTTTGTGCTCTTTCTCTCTTGCTCTCTCTCTCTGTGTCAAATAAATAAAATCTTAAAAAAAAAAAAGAAGAAGAAAACAGAGGGTGAGAAAATATTCCTCAACCAGTTTTATAAAGCCAAAGGACACTGATTCCAAACCTAACAAACAAATTTCAAGGAAGGAAAATTACCAATAAACATTCCTTGTTCACATAGGCACAAAAATGGCTTACAAAATATTAGCAAATAAAATCTAATAAATATATAAAAAAATACTACATCATGACCAAGTAAAGTTTATCACAGAATGCAAGTTGGTTTAAACAATCATAAGTTAATGTAATGAACTATATTAACAGAAAAAGGGAATGAAAAAATCATCTGACTATATACCTAAAAATTTATTATGATTCAGAAGAAGAAATTCAAACTAAGAAGAAAAAAAATTGCATCAATCTGATAAAAGGCTTCTATGATGAATCTACAACCAGCATCATACTTACTGATAAAATATTAAATGCTTTTCCCCTGAGATTGGAAATAAGGCAAAAAAAAAAGTCCTCTCGTTGTATCTATTCTACATTGTCCTGAGATCCTAGCCAATGCAATAGGGGGAAAAAAAGACAAGGGTTGAAAAAGAAGAAATAAAATTATATTCATTTACAGAGAGTGTAATGATTTATCCAGAAAATCCTAAGGTATCTACAGAGAAATTGTTAACCATAAGTAAATTTAGCACAGTTGCAAGATAAGTCAGTATGCAAAAGTGAATGGTACTCTTATACAATGGCAGCAGCAAAAAAAAAAAGAAAAGAAAAGAAAATTTTGGGACACCTGGGTGGCTCAGTCGTTAAGCGTCTGCCTTCGGCTCAGGTCATGATCCCAGGGTCCTGGGATCGAGTCCCACATTGGGCTCCTTGCTCAGTGAGGAGCCTGCTTGTCCCTCTCCCTCTGCTGCTCCCCCTGCTTGTGCTCTCTCTCTCTCTCTGACAAATAAATAAAAATCTTTAAAAAAAAAAAAAGAAAAGAAAATTTTAAAACAATGCCATTTACATTAGCATCAAAAACATGAAATACTGGGGCGCCTGGGTGGCTCAGATGGTTGAGCGTCTGCCTTCGGCTCAGGTCATGATCTCAGGGTCCTGGGATCGAGTCCCGCATCGGGCTCCCTGCTCCTTGGGAGCCTGCTTCTCCCTCTGCCTCTCTCTCTCTCTCTGTCTCTCATGAATAAATAAATAAAATTTAAAAAAAATTAAAAAACATGAAATACTTAGAAATACATTAACAAAGGACATGCAAGACCATTCTCTCAAAATATCAATAAGAGAAATGAAAGACCTAAGTAAATGGAAAGGTGTATCGTGCTCATGGTTTGGAAGACACAACATTGATTGATATCCTAATTAGTCTTCTGATATTAGAAGCCTCGATATAAAAGAGTCAATAATGATCTATAGATTCAAAGCAATCTCAATCAATTTTGTAGGAACTGATAAATGAGTTCTAAAATTTTTATGGGAATGAAAAGAACTTATAAAAAGACAAAAACAGAATGAAAAAGAATAATTTGGTAGAAATATGTTACCTAATTAATTACTAAATTAGAGTCATCGAGACAATACAGTATTAGGATTAGAACAGTAAATCCATCTGTGAAACAAAATGGAGAATCCAGAAATAGACCCATACATCCTGACTTTGAACAAGGTACCAAGGTACCTTTCCATGGGGGAAATAAAAGCCTTTTCAGCAAATGGCACTGGAAGAACTGAATAAACATAGGGGTGGGGGGAATGACCCTCAATTCCTACCTCAGGCTATACACAAAATATTAATATAGATCATAGACTAACTAGAGAAGTCAATACTATGAATCTTCTAGACAAAAACACAGGAAAGAGGCACCTGGGTGGCTCTGTTGGTTAAGCATCTGACTCTTGATTTCAGCTCAGGTCATGATCTCAGGGTCGTGGCATCAAACCCCACATCAGGCTCCGTGCTCAGCAGGTAGTCTGCTTGAGATTCTTTTTCTCTCCCTCTCCTTATGCCTCTCTCTCTCTCTAAAATAAATAAATAAATCTTAAAAAAAAAAAAAAAAAACGCACAAGAAAATGTCTTAATGACCCCCGGTAGGTAAAAGTCTCTTAGAGAAGATACAAAAAAAGCACTCACTTTAAAAGAAAACTGATTGATAAATAATCAAGATTCACATTTTCCACTCATCAAAAGTCACTGTTAAGAAGACAAAAAAGCAAGCCACACATGGGAAGAAAATATTCACAATTCATGTATCTGGCAAAGTCCCTGTATTCAAAATCCATAAAGAACTTACACAGATCAATAATGAAAAGTTAAGCAATTCCATTTTTATAATGAACAAGAGACTTGAACAAACTTTTCACAAAAGATATACGAATGGCCAACGAGCACAGGAGAGGCGTTCAACATCATTAATCCTCTAGGAACTACAAATTAAAATCCCAATGAAACACCACTTTGAAAAAAAAAGAAAGAAAGAAACACCACTTTACAATACCTAGAATGGATAAAATTAAAAAGACTGACACCACCACATGTGGACGAGGATGCAAAATAACTGGAAC
This sequence comes from Leptonychotes weddellii, assembly GCF_054177405.1. NCBI lineage: Eukaryota > Metazoa > Chordata > Mammalia > Carnivora > Phocidae > Leptonychotes > Leptonychotes weddellii. The sequence continues at coordinate 5,316 of NW_028068527.1, forward strand.
TCATTGCTAGTGAGGACTAAAAAGGTATAAGCACTTCTGAAAAGCAGCAGTTTCTTAGGAATTTCAACATACATGTATTATATGACCCAGCAATTCTACCTTTAGATGTTTACCCAAGAGAAATGAAAATGGATGCCCACATAGAAATTGTCCACAAATGTTTCTAAGAGCTTCATTCATAATAGGCAAGAACTAAGTACAATCCCAAATGTCTACCAACAGAAGAAGGGATCAACAAACTGTTATGTATTCATATAATGGAATACAACTCAGCTGATTCATGCAATAACATGGATGCATCTCAAAAACATGTTGAATGAAAGATGCCAGACAGGGAAGAATATACACTATATAATCTTATTAATGTTGAAGGCAGATCGAACTATCTATAGTGATAGAAATCAGAGCAGGAGTTGGCTATGGGTGGTAGGCATTCACTGGAATGGAGCACAGGGAACTTCCTGGGATGATGGAAATTTTCCATATCTTGGTTGTGGTGTTGGTTCTAGGTGTATATTGTTGGCAAAACGTATATCCTCTTAAGATGTGCATTTCACTGTATGCAAATGTTACCCCGATTTTTTAAAATGTAAACACAGGTACCACTGTCACTGAATCTGGCTAATGTAGGACTCCAGAACCTTATTAAGTCTGCCCAGTGATTGCTGAAGTTACCCGGAGTAAACTGTCTGTGCTTTCTCGAAGCACCTGCTGACTGTCACTGTGGCTCCTGAAGGCACGGGGGGCTCCGCAAGCATCCCTGCCTTTGCTGTCCTCCCCACCCCTGCAGGCTCCCACTGTGCTGGATGCCCACACATTGCCCTGGCCCCTCGAGCTATAGAAGCTTTGTGGTTGTCTGTGATGATGGGCCCCTACCAGGGAATGCAATCTCGGATCCTCGCCTTCTCCCCCGTAGGCCTGTGGATGCCCAGGGATTGCTGACATGTTCTTCCCTGGTGTCTGGTGCCCTTCCCACGGACCACCGCCATAAGCTTCTCTCTTCTTGCCTAAGAACATCTTATATTCCCTCCTTTTAGTAAAAGTTTATTAAATTCAGATTTTTAGGGCTTTGGGAAGTGAGGGAGGGCTTGGAGTCCTCTCTTTTCCAGTCCACCTTGCCCTCTGTGTGAACTTTTAAAAAGGAAAAGGAACACTTCGACACCGGATACCACCAGACCTCTTGATTCCACTGCCATACTTTCCTCGAGGGGCCCCTGGCTCCCAGACTGAGGACTCACAGGACTACCAGGACGCTCTGGAACCCTCTCACTCCCCTGGGCCCAGGTAGGTCCTCCCAGAGGCATCAGAAAATGATTGAAACAGAACAGAAACCAGTTAATGTCACAATGCCAATCCACTTAAGATGATTGCGAACCAAAGCAAATGATCTGAACTAGACTCTCAGAAACGTAGTTTCGTTTCCGGAACTGGTTTCCACTTACTAGTTGGGTGACCTGGGGCAAGTTACCTCTCTACGCCTCCTTTTCCTCATCTGAAAACTAGAGATAATAATGGGACGTACCTCGTGGGGTAGTGTGAGGATTAAATGAGTTACTCCATGGGAAGGCCTCAGGACAGTGCCTGGAACAGAATGAGTGCTATCTAAATGATTGTTAAATCAGTTATAAACATTATATAAAATTGTCTTCATGCACTTCAAAAGGAAGACATTGCCTGGGGGTAGAAATTTAGTTAAAGAAGCCAAAACTCAGGCACTTCCTTGGCATACACAGCAGTGGGAACATTTTTAATACAGTGTGTCGGGGAAAATTATATACATATACACACAAGGTTGCTTTCATCTTGGTCAACATGAGCAGAATCTTCAACATGCCAACATAAAATAACATCAAAGACAACTTTGGAGGAAGGTGAATGATGAAATTGGGGTCAAGCAGTCTTAAATTGAGGTGCCTGGGTGGTCCGAGCAAGGAGAGGCCAAGGCTGGCTTATGGGCAGCTGCTCTGCACTCTGGACTGGGCAGGGCAGGGGAGGGACCTTCCTCAGCATCATCCTATGAGGCAGACGGGACCAGACTATCCATCAGAGAATCATAATGCTTAAGCAGCATGGAGTCATAAAGCCAGCTGCTGATGCTAGCTTACCTCTCTCCACTTCCCCAAGTCCCTCCCCAGCCTGATGGTGGAGGCAGGAGTTGTGTCAATGGCAGGGGAAAGCTCCTGAGGATGGACTCTCTGTCCAGCCTGCTGGCAAGGCTACTAGGGCCTAGGGAAGGCAGTATTATCTATTCTTTCATTCATTCATTCATTCATTCATTAAATATTTATTGGTGCCTCCCATGTGCCAGTCCCTGCCCAAGGCACAGCAGACATAGAGAACCAAACCAGGAAAGATCTCTGCCATAGGGATGCTGATTTTTCCTGGGAAGGGAGCCAGACAACAGCCGTAACATAGTAAATAATTGCATGTGATAGTAGGCTAACTGATGCTGAGTGCTTTGGAAAACATAGAGGAGAGGAAGGCGAGGGGCTTGGTGGGTGGGGGAGAGTGGGCTGCAGAACTAAAAAGGGGGAGGGGGGCGGAGCAAGATGGCGGAGGAGTAGGAGACCTGGATTTCGTCTCCTCTCAGGAATTCAGCTGGATAGGGATCAAACCATTCTGAACACCTAC
>NW_028068528.1:0-385 GCF_054177405.1 Leptonychotes weddellii
GGGCGCCTGGGTGGCTCAGTTGGTTAAAGCAACTGCCTTCGGCTCAGGTCATGATCCTGGAGTCCCAGGATCGAGTCCCGCATCGGGCTCCCTGCTCAGCGAGGAGCCTGCTTCTCCCTCTGACCCTCTCCCCTCTCATGTACTCTCTCTCATTCTCGCTCTCTCAAATAAATAAATAAATCTTTAAAAAAAAAAAAAAAGAGAACGTCCTGTTAGCAAGAGAGCCTGCTCTTGGACCCACGTGCGGGAAGAGAAGAGGCAGAGCCAAGGCCGAGGACACGCGTCAGATTCCAGCTTTCACAGTTGTGCAAGAAAGCAACATGGGAGGCTCAGGATTCCATCCGTGTACTAGTGCTAAAAGGAAGGACAAGTGCTGGTGGTTTCT
>NW_028068529.1:0-385 GCF_054177405.1 Leptonychotes weddellii
CTTTAGAGATCCTCTCCCAGCTTCTTCACTTTAGAGACAGGAAAAGTGAGATATTTCTAATTATTGGCAAAATTTAGTCACATTTGCCCTACATCTCTTCATGATGCCCCTAAATTTCCTAGAGTTTCCAGATCTTCAATCAGGCTAATAGAGTATACTCACAAAATCCAATCACTATAAAGAAGATGTGGTATATATATATACAATGGAATATTATGCAGCCATCAAAAGGAATGAGATCTTGCCATTTGCAACGACGTGGATGGAACTGGACGGTGTGATGCTGAGCGAAATAAGTCAATCAGAGAAAGACATGTATCATATGACCTCACTGATATGAGGAATTCTTAATCCAGGAAACAAACTGAGAGTTGCTGGAGTTGGG
>NW_028068530.1:0-385 GCF_054177405.1 Leptonychotes weddellii
CTGGGTGGCTCAGTTGGTTAAGCGACTGCCTTCGGCTCAGGTCATGATCCTGGAGTCCCGGGATCGAGTCCCGCATCGGGCTCCCTGCTCGGCAGGGAGTCTGCTTCTCCCTCTGACCCTCCTCCCTCTCATGCTCTCTGTCTCTCATTCTCTCTCTCTCAAATAAATAAATAAAAAAAATCTTTAAAAAAAAAAAAAAGAAAAGAAAAACATGTGTCTTAGTTTAATTGGCAGCATCTTTTTTTCTTAAGAATACACCAAATAATGGTACATCTTGTACTTGATGGCCTCTTGGATTCAAGGACATACAATTAATAAACCAAAAAATAGCAGACAGTTGTAAGGTCTCTGAAAATAACAAAACAGGATGAGGTGATTGGAATTG
>NW_028068531.1:0-385 GCF_054177405.1 Leptonychotes weddellii
GAGGGAGGCTAACCGTAAAGAGACTCTTGACTCTAGGAAACAAACTGAGGGTGGCTGGAGGGGAGGTGGGTGGGTGGGTGGGGTGGATAACTGGGTGATGGGCATTAAGGAGGGCACTTGATGTAATGAGCACTGGGTGTTATATGCAACGGATGAATCACCAAACTCTACCTCTGAAACTAATTAAAAAAAAAAAAAAAGTAGTCTACATTTGCAATTTACTCCTATCCTCGTATTTGCTTCTTAACACATTCATGTCTGGAGTTTGGCTACATTATTCTTACCAAACCTGTTTAGGGTAAGCATTGACTTTCTCTTTTTGAGGGGGAGAGGAGGGAGAACGGGCGGGTGGGAGGGGCAGAGGGAGAGGGAGAGAATCCCAAGC
>NW_028068532.1:0-385 GCF_054177405.1 Leptonychotes weddellii
AAAAACATAAAATGTACTAAAATTATGAAAACATAAACCTATAAATGTCACTGGTAAGGTAAAATATATAGTCAAATTAAAAATACTCTAATGATGGTGCTTTAAGTCACATTTATCTCTAGTATAAAAGTTAAAAGCAACAGAATTAAAAATAACCATACCTAAAATACTTTGTTAATGTATGCCCAACTTAAAAAGATATAAAGTGTGATATCAATAGTAGGAAATGTGGGGAGAGGAGAAGTAAAAGTGTAGCTCTCTTTTATGCTATCGGAGATAAGTGTTTATCAGCTTAAAACAGACTGTTATATTTATAAGATGTTCAAAGCGGGCCTCATGTTAATCACAAAGGAAAAAATCTAGAAGATATACAAAGGAAAAGAAA
>NW_028068533.1:0-385 GCF_054177405.1 Leptonychotes weddellii
CCGTATGCGGTATTGGGTGCTCTACACGGCATCGACATCGGCAGTCACTCATCTGCCCTCCGTTCCAGACCAAGATTCCCCACCCTGCCCGGATGACATCACTAAGGAGAAACGCACTCTAGCCCCTTTGCCCGAGTCTTGTGAGGCATCTGAGCCACCAGCTAAGAGGTCAAAGAGGTAACGGATGCTGAAAACCCGCCGGGGCCCAGGGGCCCTGTAGCCTCATTCTTGCGAAGGCTGGGGGTGGGTGTAGGTGGGGGGGAGGTCAGCACCCTTCAGGGAGCTGGAAGAAGGAAAGGGCCTTGGCGTCCTGCTTGCGGGAAGGTCAAACCCAATTCTGCATCTTATTTGGGAGGGCCCCCAGCCAGAGAGTCTCCGGTGTCTT
>NW_028068534.1:0-385 GCF_054177405.1 Leptonychotes weddellii
TTTAGGGGAGGTGCCATCACGTTTCACCTGCACAACTCTGAGCACAACAGCAACAGCTAGAGTGAACGCGGAGCTGGGAGGCCAGAGCCAGGACACAAGGAAGACATGCCTGACACAACTATAATGCTGTTGCCACAGCTCATCAAGTTCATTCTAATGTCTTGAGATCACCTAATACCAGTTCAAAATCAGATTCTCCTGATTGACCCAAAGAGGTCTTTGTAGAGTTGCTTTGATCGAATTAGGATCCAAACAAGCATCACAAATTATGTCCTTCATTAGGTAAGCTTATGTCCTTAAATCTCTTTTACTCTAGAAGAGTTCTCCTTCACCTTTTCAAATGCCATTGATTTACATACACAAATACCATATCTGTTGTCCTAAG
>NW_028068535.1:0-385 GCF_054177405.1 Leptonychotes weddellii
GCCTGGGTGGCTCAGTTGGTTAAGCGACTGCCTTCGGCTCAGGTCATGATCCTGGAGTCCCGGGATCGAGTCCCGCATCGGGCTCCCTGCTCGGCGGGGAGTCTGCTTCTCCCTCTGACCCTCCTCCCTCTCATGCTCTCTGTCTCTCATTCTCTCTGTCTCAAATAAATAAATAAAATCTTTAAAAAAAAAAAAATATTAGTTGAATTATATTTATTAATAAAACTATAAATCCTTCATAAAAAAGTTGATTTAAAAACTCAATTTTTATAAACTAATTAAGATAATTTGAAATAAGTAGGCAGTCATTGAATATGAACATTAAGGGAGTGATTTGCTTAGATAATTTTTAAAAAAGCATGACATCTTTTGAGTCAAGAAATGA
>NW_028068536.1:0-385 GCF_054177405.1 Leptonychotes weddellii
GCCTGGGTGGCTCAGTCGTTAAGCGTCTGCCTTCGGCTCGGGTCATGATCCCAGAGTCCTGGGATCGAGCCCCGCATCAGGCTCCCTGCTCAGCGGGAGGCCTGCTTCTCCCTCTCCCACTCCCCCTGCTTGTGTTCCCTCTCTCGCTGTCTCTCTCTCTATCAAATAAATAAATAAAATCTTTAAAAAAAAAAAAAAAAGAGAAATTGGTACTAAGGAGGAGGTGGTAGTGCTTAAATAAGATTAAGATCCACTAGATGGGAGTAATGACCTTCTGCCTGGAGTGCACCAATATAAGGAGGTGAGGAAATACGATGTTCATCAGGAATAGCAAATAGGTTGACTAAATCTACATAGAATACAAAAATGGGAGATAAGATTGAAA
>NW_028068537.1:0-385 GCF_054177405.1 Leptonychotes weddellii
GGCGCCTGGGTGGCTCAGTTGGTTAAGCGGCTGCCTTCGGCTCAGGTCATGATCCTGGAGTCCCGGGATCGAGTCCCGCATCGGGCTCCCTGCTCGGCGGGGAGTCTGCTTCTCCCTCTGACCCTCCTCCCTCTCATGCTCTCTGTCTCTCATTCTCTCTCTCTCAAATAAATAAATAAAATCTTTAAAAAAAAAAAAACATGTCAGTAGTTATAATACACCAGAAATCACATCCTTTGCCACTATTTAAATTTATGATAAAAAAGTTTAGGTGCAAATTTAGAAATATACAAGGGACTATAAAGTGTTTCAAAATTGTTTTAGGGAGCATGTAAGCAAAGTCTAAAGACCATTCACTTAGGAGCCAGGGCGCAGATCCTAGGGC
>NW_028068538.1:0-7945 GCF_054177405.1 Leptonychotes weddellii
TACATGTCTTTCTCTGATTGACTTATTTCGCTCAGCATAACACCTTCCAGTTCCATCCACGTCGTTGCAAATGGCAAGATCTCATTCCTTTTGATGGCTGCATAATATTCCATTGTATATATATACCACATCAAAGAATACAACCTTTAAAAGGAAACACACACAAAAAAGGTAAAAACAGACGGTGTTTATTTCTGTGTCACTTTAATATATATTTTAAAACAATTGTCAATAGCATACGTATCCAACAGCAGAGAAATGTAAATAAAATTATACCAATTTGATGAAATAGTATACAGCCAATAAAAATGTTAATTAGCAATATGAGAAAGCAACTCCACATTTGTTTATGATATAATGTTAGATGAACAAAGCAGAATACAAAGTTTTAAGTACACTAGGAGTCAAACTGTAAAAACTGGGGCGCCTGGGTGGCTCAGTCGGTTAAGCGTCTGCCCTTGGTTCAGGTCATGATCCCAGGGTCCTGAGATCGAGTCCTGCGTCAGGCTTCCTGCTCAGCGGGGGGCCTGCTTCTCCCTCCTCTGCCCACCTGTGTTCTCTCTTGCTATCTCTGTCTTTCTCTCTCAAATAAATAAATAAACAAAATCTTAAAAATAAAACTGTAAAAACTGTGTTTGCATGAGAACAGTGTCTGGAGCCAACATGAGAGATGAAAACAGCTTTATTTGGGGGTTTTTTTGTTATTGTCATTATAATGGTGTGGCCCAGTAAACAAAAAACTTTTAAAATGAAAGATGAAAGAGTTCAACCAAAAGCCAAGCAATTTTCAGGGAGAAAACATTTATCGTTGAATACTTTTTTGTGTGTGTTTTTATTCCCAGGGAAAAAATATTCCATTTGGGAGAATGGATTATGTTTAAAATGATGCATAAAATATCTAGAAAAAGATCCCGAGCTTTGCTTCTTCCAGCCTTGAAGGCTACAGTGGGTGGTTTCCCTGCAGAAACAAGCCATGTCAGTGGGTTCAGTGGATGGAAGGGGCTGGGGGCGGCGGGGGGCGGTGCGGAGAGAAGGGTGTGTCTGAATCTCCCACGGAGGCTTTTCATAAACACAGAGGCCCATCCCTCCAGCCACTGGAGATTCTGAGCCCAGTCCCTGAACTTGGGAAAAGTTCCCTAAATCACCCCAGCTCCTCCTGGTCTCCCACCTGGGGCCACAGATCTGTGGTTTTCCCTTACTGCATTTGTTCTATCCAAGGGTGAGCCATAAAGGGCAGGACAGGAATGCTTCGTAAGGCTCCGTTCCGCCTCAGGGAGCACTACCATTTGCCCAAGAGAAGGAAGAATCTCATGTTCTCTTGGCCTTTCCTTGTTCTCTTGCCTGGACTTTGAAAGAATGAAAGATGAAGGAATCCAGAGAGAGAGGTAGAGGCCACCTTCCCTTTGCACAAAGGGCCAAAGCCTGAGCAAGTGCAGACAAGTCCAGGGGGGTTGCAGTTAGAGAAATTCAAATCTGGCTCTTCTCAGCATGTAGCCTTGAGATTCAGAGGGTATAGGAAATTCGCTTTTTTTCTTAAAAGAAAGATAAACCAAATATTCTATCCCTTAACTACCTGCCCGATCTAATGTTTCTGCCATGTCGTATTTCCCCATGCCTTTGAATAATAGATGTTTCCTCTCCCTAGAATGATTTCGTGGCATTTCTTTGCCCATGAAATTCCCATTCCCTCTCAGAAAGGTGAGTATTCCCACCCCCATCTTACAGATGGCAAAACTGAAGTTAAATGACTCGCTGGAGGTGACACAAGACTGTGGATCACAGATCTGTTTAAATGAAAACCCCAACTTCCTTCTACCACACTGCACCCCATTCATACACTGAGCATGTAATAATGTAGGGTCTCGGGGTCTACCCAACTATTTTTATTGTTATTAGTTGTTTAAAAGTGGTTCTTCCTCCCTGGGCTTAGCTCACATTAGAAGCCCAGTGCCTGTTGAAAGCATATGAAAGCTACTTTGCTGTGTTTGCCTATATTCCCGGGCACACTCCTAAGAGCCTGATCCCAAACCACCGCTCCTGTCTGCACCATAGCACGAGGACCATGCCCTGGCAGGGAGGGCATTCTCACGATGTGCATTCACATATAAGCCACGAGTCAGGCTGACTGTCTTTCCTTCTCAGCAAAACGGTGAGACCAAAGCTTCAAAAGATTCAAATATTCTGGAAGGGAAAAAATGTCAGTTGCAAATACTGTTTCATGTATCTCATGAAATATGCATTTCCAAATGCAGAAAGATGACCAGACACATTGTATTCTGATACAAGAACAGACCTGCTGGCAGGAGGAAAAGCCTTCCTGTATGTGATTTCTGCGGATGTGGGTCACGATGGAGACAGTGCACGGAGCCCTCTGCAGCAATCCGGACTCACTCGATTCCCTGGACAGCCTGCTGTCAGGCCCGCCAAGGCTCGCAGGTACTAGCCGACAGCAGGGGCAGGCACAGGGCTCGGAGCTGCCAGGGGGTGTGCTGGTAAATGTTTAAGAGTCAGCTCTCTTGGGGAGGAATGGGGAAGGTGTGCCCCGATTTGTAGCGTGCGCCAATTTCTGTGGTGTAAACATTCCCAGCCCGGCCATCTTCGTGCGACCGATGTGACATTGACTAGTAGTTAGCACAATCGTGGAAAAATTAACAATCGGCTCTTGTGCGCTGCTACAAGCCAGGTCCAGCGCACACTGGGGACTGCCATCCCTCTTATGGCAACTATTTTAGGGATGAAGGGCACATCGGAACATGATTCGGGAAATTCTTTAAATGCTACACGCCCAATCAGCATCTCAGAACACTTTTTAACACACAAATATCATTGACCCAATAAAATATGTGCTGCATAGCCATAAAATACAATGTTAAAAACACGAATACATATTTATCTACATGTCTTTATCTCCCTCCCCTAAAAGGGGATTCTTTTTTTTTTTTTTTTAGTGATTCTTTTAGATTGGTGTGTAGTTCCCTCTGCTTCCCCTAAGTATGATAGCAGACCAAACTGTATCATAGTGAGCACAAGAGAGAAAACAGCAAGAGGAAAGAGAAGGCGGTATATAACACTTCCTCGTTTGTGATACTAGATAGCAAAGTAACTGGGCCGGGAGGGAGGCACAGGTTGTGCACTGCTCCCAGGTTCTTGGGCTGAGGGCTAAGGGAGGTGGGCTGGCGCAGGCGTCCAAGGAGGTCAGCGTACATCCGTCCTGCCAACACCCTTTATTTCACAAAGACGTCAAGTCTACTACATGGACAGAAGTGGTAAGAGAGTTGCCATTCTAAACCTGAGAGGTTTTCTTGTGCCTTTCCCCTGGTAGCTCCTTGGCTTTAAGCTCTCCTCGGGCTCTTCACATGTTTCTCCAGGGACTGAGTCTTGGGTCAGGCGTCCCGAGGCCAACCCTGAGATGAGGCTCGGCATACAAGTGATTTATGAAGACGGTACTGCCAAGGGAAACTGGGAAGGTGTTGGGGGCCTGGGGGGAGCAGGGGTGAAGCCATATGAGGGTGCGATTTCAGGCGAAGCCCCACAGCCAGTCACCCAGAGAACTCCGGAGTGTGAGTTACCCTCAGAGTTGTCACTCTCACCTCGGGCTAGGGAGCAGTGATGCTCCTGCACCCCCTTGGTCACCAGTGAAGGGCCAGCTGGAGGGCATACATTCCGAAGCACCCAGCCTCACCTCAGCGTGGGCACAAGGGCTCGGGGGACACTGCAGGTGTCGGCTGTTTGGAAGGAAAGCTCACTGCAGAAAAGGTAGACCGAAAGGAGCAAGGGGATCGGCACAGGGTGCACACTCCAACCCCACAGGGCTGAATAAGAAGGGAATGGGGGCGGAGACCTAGAGACGTGCGCTCTAAGGGAGTCCACAGACATTAAATGAATGCACGCTGGTTCCCCCTGCGTGACTGTGTTCCGTGCGATCTCTGTGCCCAGGACAGACCCGGCAGTCCCTCACCTGCTCTTTGAACAGTCACCCACCCCCCGTCTCATTCTCCCTCCCTTTCTCCTTCAGGGGAACAGAAGAAGAGGGATCAGGCAGCATCACCGTGAACCACATTTGTTCACTCAAGAGCCACAAAACACCTACAGCAGTGAAGAATTGTTTGCACATAAGTCTCTCTCATGCCGGGCATTGTTCCAAAGCTCCTTTCTAAGTATCACACTTTCGTGGGCTCCCTGGGAAGACTGGATGCCCGTGAAGGTAGGAGTGACTACAGCCCAGCTCTGTTTGGAGCCCCTTCTTCTCCACCAACACCCGCTTGTCCCTGCTGGTGAGAAGCCTGCAGACACCGCTACCTCATCCATCAGCCCTGCAGTCTTCCGTGACACAAAATCCATGGGGACGATGTCTGCACCTGGGCGAATCAAAGTTGTACTGCAGGGCCAACAAACTCAGGCCGCGGGCCAAAGCTGCCCGCTTCTGTCAATGACGTTCTATTGGACCCCAGCAGGGCACATTTGCTTCCGTACGCTCTCTAGCTGCTTCGGCTTGCATGCTCGGATGACAAAGGTGAGGCACTGGGACAGAGTCTGAATGACCTGCAAAGCCTAAAATAGTTAACAACAAATCCTTTACAGAAAGTTTGCTGATCCTTGTCCGGCAAGGTCTGGCAGCACTCAGACACAAACATCCAAGACATTTGCAAACTCCGTGAGCACTTTCTCAGCCTGTGTTTCACACAAGTCCAGAGCAAGGAGTGGACAAGAGCCCTCTAGGAGAGACGCCATGGGAAACAAGGCACAGCCTGCCATCATGGGCATGACAGAGCCGGGGCTTTGCCGGTGAGCCAGGCGGGAGAGCATCTGCCACTCAGGAGGCTGCCCGAGGTCACATGCCCTCCCGGGACTCCAGCAGTGTCTGTCATGGACATGTTCTCCGGGGCCAGATTGGTGCAGCGGAACTCCAAAGCTTGGGGCCAGGGTCAAGTTCTGGCACAGAATGGGTGCTGCCGACATGGATCTGGAGAGGAGAGACGGAGGAAGGGAGAGCTAGACGAAAAGAAAAGAAGCAGGAGAGGAGGACAGAGAAAGTCAAACCATGCTGGGCTCCGCTGGCTTGTTGTTTGGAAGGCTGGGATTCCCGGGGCTCAGTCTGCAGCCACACTCAGCCATGCGGCACAGGAAGACCTCGAACCGGGCAAGCGTTTTTGTCTCCTCCAACTTCTCATCAGAAGGCCCAGTGATTTCTAGCCATGCTTCTGAAAGTATTCTCACCCCCTACACTGCAGCCTCCTCCATCCTCCTCCCCAGCTCTGCCCACTCCCTGTGCCCTTTCCTCCTGCCCCACACCCCACCCTGCCCAAAGAGACTCCTTAGGGACAAGAGGACAAGAGAAGACCCCACACAAGTCAGAGTCCTATTTAGTGGGCAAGGGAAAGGCGAGCCTCTGAGCTCTGCTTCTATACGAGGAAATTTCCACCAGAAGGCAATGGCTGAGGACAGACTTTTAAGGTTGTATGACCTCAGGCTATTTTACTTAATCTCTCTGTGCTGCAATTTCCCCATCTGTAAAATGGGAATGCTAGTAACAGTATTCATCCTTTGATAGGTTTGTTATAGGACTGAATGAGTTAATTCCTGCAAAGCGGTAAGATCTGTACTAAGCCCATAAATCCCTATGTACATGTTTGTTAAATAAAATCTAATCTTTGCAAGCTACTAGATCTTATCCCTGAGGTCGGGCCTCCTGGGATGGAAAGTTTGTAAACTTTTTCTAAAATGTTAAAAGAAAGTAATGAAATATCCCAAAGTCATTGATGTCTTCAAAGAAAAAGAATGTGCCAAGAAAAAAATATCATGCTAAAATAGTATAGTAAAACTTAATGGGGTGGAGTAATGACATCATTTTAGGGCTTACTAAAAAAAAAGCAAGCGTGGTCTTAAAGAATCAGGAGTGGTTTTTAAATGTAAGGATGTCCCCATGTCTCATGAATGCTTTGGTGTTTCCAATACGATGGTAGGAACTGAGTACCTGTTCAGGAAGAGCAGGGGGACCAGGTAAGCACACCTCCAGATTCAAGTAACTGTTTCCTGGGCTGGTTGCCGCTGCTGGGGCATCTCTAGAATGTGAGATACTAGTGGATTCTAGGAGGTGCCCTGTGTGAGAGTCACATATTAACTCCTCATGAGCAGGCTGAGCTATTACTCACCAATGTTAACAATTAGTGAGTGTTGCTAGGCTGCTTGAGACCCTACCACGACTTCCTGGTGCACACCTCAGCATGCACCATAAGTCCTCCGTGATCAGCCAAAAACCCCTTCTCCATCCCTTCTTTTCCCACTCTTCACCACCCCTAGTTGGCTCTATCCCTCCTAGACTTTTACCTCAAGCATGCCCCAGGGCCTTTGCACACACTGCACTCTCAGCAGGGCGCTCCTTTCTCCCTACATGAAACTCCCTGGCCACCCTCACTGTCATAGATATCCTGCTACCTGTCCAAGCCCTTTCTTTACTTTCTTCATTTAAGTTACTGCAATTCGTCACTATACATTTTCTGAACTATTTTTTTGCATTTTTTTCTGTTGCCTGTCTTGCCTCATGAAAATGTGTCTTCCGTGAGAGACCAGTACCAGGCCTTCGGAGAGGTGTATTCCTTCTTGTATCTGAAACACCTACCGTAGGTCTGACGTGTGGTCAGAGCTCAGGACAAACTCAATGGACAGATGACTGAAGATGGAGAGTTCATGGGGGGCCCCGGCAAACACAGTCAGGGCCCCACTCCTCACTTCAACGCGTGTTATCTTCAGCAACATGTCTCTGTGTTCTCAGTTAATGCCCATAAAAATTGATTAGAACAGAGCTCAGTACCTGAGGTTCATGCAGTGACTGTTGTTCTTGTTACTGAGGTCTCAATTTCCCCCTCTAGCAACTACAAAAAAATAACCTGGTCTCATCTCTCTCTTGTGGACTGTCCCTCGGTAAGCAAATGACAATAACTCATACCGACAAGGGCATAAATGTAATGTCTATAAGAAGAGCTCCAAGACCTCACCCCAAAGGTCTCACACTGCTGCAGAGGGCGTGCAGCAGATCCAGCTCCCCGCACATTACAACAGACAAGCAGCCTCGACGCGGGCAGGTGGGGGGCAGGGGGGAGACCAGCCCGCACAGCATACGGACATGCAGCGAAGCATATGGGTTTGGTCCTAGAGACAGAGTCCCCATATGCTCCCTGAGCTGGGCCTGCCTTGCCCACTCCCAGGCTCCCCACACTTTTGGCTGCTTCATAAATCAGCCACTTCCCAGTGCTCCGGCTGATCCATGTGTGATTAATGCACACATTTGCCTGCAGCCTGGAGAGAACCCCAGGTACAGGTGGAGAGGAAGAAAAAAGACTTAATTGGAGTTGGTTGGGGGGGAGGAGGGAAGAGGAGGTCATTCCTCATTGCCACTGAGCCAGCGCTGTGTTTAGAAGTCCTGGCTTCATAAGAGTGAGTTATCTTGGAAATCTGTCTTACAGACTCCCCAGGAACCCCACCGGAGCCGAGCATATAGCCTGGACCTTACCTACGAAGACTCAGAAACCTGATTGCTCGCTTCCATCCCGTCCCACCCTCCATGATTCTCCTGGGCCTTTTCATCTGAACTTAAACACACATTTAGATCCTGTAAGAAACCAACAAGCTGGGGTCCCTGGAGGCAGTAAGACTAGATGTGCCAGGCAGCAAATCCACTCAACTGTGTTTTAGACCAATATTTGCTAACTGTGCTCAACAGAGGGCAAAGGGTTTTATGCAGTTACCACAGGAAGGGAGGGCTCCAGGGCCCCACGGCTGATTCAGTCAGAGAAATTCTGCTTTGACTTTGTTTTACATGTTAGGCTATTCAAATACGATTTAGTTTTGATTTTGTTAGGGATCACGTGGCTGAAAAGAGTTGAGACCCACTCAAATTAAAAATGCTGCAGATACAGGGAGGAGTGTTTCCTTTAAAAAAAAAAAA
>NW_028068539.1:0-385 GCF_054177405.1 Leptonychotes weddellii
CTTTGATGGGGATTTGTCTTTGATTTTAAAAACTGTTGCCTATGGGCACCTGGGTGGCTCAGTCGGTTAAGCGACTGCCTTCGGCTCAGGTCATGATCCTGGAGTCCCGGGATCGAGTCCCGCATCGGGCTCCCTGCTCGGCGGGGAGCCTGCTTCTCCCTCTGACCCTCCTCGCTCTCATGTGCTCTCTCTCTCTCTCTCATTCTGTCTCAAATAAATAAATAAAATCTTTAAAAAAAAAAAACAAACTGTTGCCTATGAATTCCTCGTGAAATAAGGTTCTCAATAAGCTAACCAGCTTTCATGCTTTTAAAAACCACACAGATGCCTAGAGAAGTCGTAACTCCTCAGTTTGTCTTTCAAAGCCTTTGTTAAGCATTGGATT
>NW_028068540.1:0-385 GCF_054177405.1 Leptonychotes weddellii
AATAGGGCCTGACCAGGTGTCCCTATATGTCACCTCCCATTACTTCAGGACTCACTATATGCTCATCTAACAGTCTTCAGAGTGACTCTGTTCATGGCTCCCTTCTCTGTTCCTGGGTCAGGACTGAGATGGTGTCTCTATACAAACTCATCTTAGAGATCAGGATCCAGAGCAGTGACGGGTCCCCGTGGACACAGATTCGCCTCTCTGCAGGATGCTAGGACTTTCCTCTTATATGCTTTGGCCCTGATTTCCAGAGCTCTCCTTCCTCTGAGGTCCTCACAGCACTGAGGAGACGGGGAACTCTTCACCCCAGATTGTGTAGAAGCCGTCACGTGCATTCCTAGAGGGTTACACACAGAGCATCTTTGTCACCTGTCACTGT
>NW_028068541.1:0-385 GCF_054177405.1 Leptonychotes weddellii
GTCTAAAACTAATGATGTAATGTATGGGGATTAACATAAGAATTAAAAAAAAAAGCTTCTACAAAGGACACCATTAACAAAATAAAAAGGCAACCTCCTAAATGGCAGAAAATATTTGCAAGTCATACATCTAATAAGAGGCTAATATCCAGAATATATAAAGAACTCATACAACTCAATAGCAATAAACAAACAAACAAAAAACCAATTTAAAGAATGGGCAGAAGATCTGAGTAGATATTTTTCCAAAGAAGACATAGAGATGGCCAATAGACACATGAAAAGATGCTCAACATCACTAATCATCAGGGAAATGCAAATCAAAAGTACAATGAGGTATCGCCTCATACCTGTCAGAATGTCTATTATCAAAAAACATACAAAC
>NW_028068542.1:0-385 GCF_054177405.1 Leptonychotes weddellii
AGCGAGAGCAGGAACACAAGCAGGGGGAGTGGGAGAGCGAGAAGCAGGCTTCCTGCCGAGCAGGGAGCCCGATGTGGGACTCGATCCCAGGACCCTGGGATCATGACCTGAGCCGAAGGCAGACGCTTAACGACTGAGCCACCCAGGCGCCCGAGAAATGTTTCATTTCAATGGAAATATTCAGTAGAACAACAAGGAGTTGTGACATACAGCCTTTGCTTGATGGTTTTTAAATTTATATTTTTTAAGTTACTCCTGTCAGTTCCTTTTCAAAGCTATTACTGGTGCCCATTAAGAGTCAAATGAGAAGTGAACTGTCTGTACAAGGATCAATTTCTTGTTACACACACACACATAAAGTCAATCAACTTTATGATGTTGACTA
>NW_028068543.1:0-385 GCF_054177405.1 Leptonychotes weddellii
GGCGCCTGGGTGGCTCAGTTGGTTAAGCGACTGCCTTCGGCTCAGGTCATGATCCTGGAGTCCCTGGATCGAGTCCCGCATCGGGCTCCCTGCTCGGCAGGGAGTCTGCTTCTCCCTCTGACCCTCCTCCCTCTCATGCTCTCTGTATCTCATTCTCTCTGTCTCAAATAAATAAATAAAATCTTTAAAAAAAAAAATAGAATAAAAATTTATTTGTATGTATATAAATGAAAATAAATTGCAAAAATATTTAAAAGAAAACGAATGCACATTAAAGAAAATGTAAAAGCCAGTTCCTTGACTACTCGCCACATCGCCGATGCTCAGCAGCTACATGCGGTTCATGGTACAATTTTAGTCAGTGCATGTGTAGAACAGAAAGTCC
>NW_028068544.1:0-385 GCF_054177405.1 Leptonychotes weddellii
CGCCTGGGTGGCTCAGTCGTTAAGCGTCTGCCTTCGGCTCAGGTCATGATCTCAGAGTCCTGGGATCGAGCCCCGCATCGGGCTCCTCGCTCTGCGGGAGGCCTGCTTCTCCCTCTCCCACTCCCCCTGCTTGTGTTCCCTCTCTCGCTGTGTCTATCTCTGTCAAATGAATAAATAAAATCTTTAAAAAAAAAAAAAAGATGTATCAATGGAAAATGAGTGATAATTTAATAAATACACTGAAAAAATGTTTGTCTAAGTAGAAAATTAAAATTAAGCCCTGTTATATCAAACACCAAAGGAACAAATAGAAATTAATAGTTAATAATTTATTGAAGAAAATCAAACAATTCCATGAACATTAACTTGAAGAAAAAATTTTAAT
>NW_028068545.1:0-385 GCF_054177405.1 Leptonychotes weddellii
CTGGGTATTTACCCCAAAGACACAGATGTAATGAAAAGAAGAGCCATATGCACCCCAATGTTCATAGCAGCAATGTCCACAATAGCCAAACTGTGGAAAGAGCTGAGATGCCCTTCAACAGATGAATGGATAAAGAAGATGTGGTCCATATATACAATGGAATATTACTCAGCCATCAGAAAGGATGCATACCCAACTTTTACATCAACATGGATGGGACTGGAGGAGATTCTGCTAAGTGAAATAAGTCAAACAGAGAAAGTCAATTATCATATGGTTTCACTTATTTGTGGAACATAAGGAATAGCATGGAGAACACTAGGATAAGGAAGGGAAAAATGAAGGGGGGGGAATCGGAGAGGGAGATGAACCATGAGAAACTATG
>NW_028068546.1:0-385 GCF_054177405.1 Leptonychotes weddellii
CGCCTGGGTGGCTCAGTCGTTAAGCGTCTGCCTTCGGCTCAGGTCATGATCCCAGGGTCCTGGGATCGAGTCCCACATCGGGCTCCCTGCTCGGCAGGAAGCCTGCTTCTCGCTCTCCCACTCCCCCTGCTTGTGTTCCTGCTCTCGCTATCTCTCTCTCTGTCAAATAAATAAATAAAATCTTTAAAAAAAAAAAAAATAACCCAAATGGATATAAGAGCACTGAGAGCTATACCTGTGTCCATCTGGTAAAGTAAGGATGAAAAATATTTGAAGAATCTAAGAATTATTTTAATTATTTTTGTCCTTCCCACACTTGGCCGAACCTGTAAATATGTGAATATTTGTCATCTCATCAGTGATAGTGACAACAGTAGGTCACCGT
>NW_028068547.1:0-385 GCF_054177405.1 Leptonychotes weddellii
GCGCCTGAGTGGCTCAGTTGGTTAAGCGACTGCCTTCGGCTCAGGTCATGATCCTGGAGTCCCAGGATCGAGTCCCGCATCGGGCTCCCTGCTCGGCAGGGAGTCTGCTTCTCCCTCTGACCCTCCCCCCTCTCCTGCTCTCTGTCTCTCATTCTCTCTGTCTCAAATAAATAAATAAAATCTTTAAAAAAAAAAAAAAGAGGTTCTAAAGGCTTCTCCGGAACACTTTTGTCACTTTCCCTCATACGCCTCTGACCATCTTCCGTCAATTCCCCCTGCTGGCTGCTTAATCCTGATGTCTCTCGACAGAAGCCTGTGTTCTTACTCTGCACGCCCTCCAGGCCCCTCCATACTCTTGCCTACGAGACACAGCCTTCACCACCAT
>NW_028068548.1:0-385 GCF_054177405.1 Leptonychotes weddellii
GCCGTGACTGAGCCTCAGTCTCTATCTTTCCCGCATGTCTCGTGACTCAGGCCGTGACCGAGCCCCAGTGTGTGTCTTCCCTGCGTGTTCCCGTGACCCGGGCCGTGACCGAGCCTCAGTGTGCGTCTTCCCCGCGTGTCCCCGTGACCCGGGCCGTGACCGAGCCTCAGTGTGCGTCTTCCCCGCGTGTCCCCGTGACTCGGGCCGTGACCGAGTCTCAGTGTGCATCTTCCCCGCGTGTCCCCCGTGACTCAGGCCGTGACCGAACCTCAGTCTGTATCTTCCCGCGTGTCCCCGTGACCCAGGCCGTGAACGAGCCTCAATGTGCGTCTTCCCCACGTGTCCCCCGTGACCCAGGCCGTGACTGAGCCTCAGTCTATATCTT
>NW_028068549.1:0-7944 GCF_054177405.1 Leptonychotes weddellii
GGGAGTCTGCTTGAGATTCTCTCTCTTCCCTCTGCAACTCCCCCTCCCCGGCCCCGGCTTACACACTGTCTCTCTAAAATAAATAAATGAATCTTTTTTTTTAAATTTTATTTTATTACGTTATGTTAATCACCATACATTACATCATTAATTTTTTTTTTAAGATTTTATTTATTTATTTGACAGAGAGAGACACAGCGAGAGAGGGAACACAAGCAGGGGGGTGGGAGAGGCAGAAGCAGGCTTCCCATGGAGCAGGGAGCCCGATGCAGGGCTCGATCCCAGGACCCTGGGATCATAACCTGAGCCGAAGGCAGATGCTTAACGACTGAGCCACCCAGGCGCCCCACATCATTAATTTTTGATGTAGTGTTCCATGATTCATTGTTTGCATATAACACCCAGTGCTCCATTCAATACGTACCCTCCTCTTTAATACCCATCACCAGGTTAACCCCTCCCCCCACCCTCCTGCCAGAACCCTTAGTTTGTTTCTCAGAGTCCATAGTCTCTCATGGTTTGTCTTCCCCTCTGATGTCCCCCCCTTCATTTTTCCCTTCCTACTATCTTTTTTTTTTTTAACATATAATGTATTATTTGTTTCAGAGGTACAGAATCTTAAAAGAAAAAAAACTAGGATCTGTCTATATACTGTCTACAAGAGGTTCTGTAGATATAAGGACACAAAGAAGTTAAAAGGTTTAAAAAGACATTCCATGCAAATAGTAACCCCTCAAAAGGGGAAGTGGCTATATTAGTGTCAGAAAAAAATGGACTTTAAATCAAAGAAAGATTACAAGAGACAAAAGAGGACATTATATATTGATAAAAGCTTCAATATAGCAAGACATAAAAAATGTAAACATATGTAGCTAACAACAGAGCCCCAAAAGATATGAAGCAAAAATGAACAGAATTTTAAAAAATAGACAGGCCACCTGGGTGGCTCAGATGGTTAAGCGCCTGCCTTCGGCTCAGGTCATGATCCTAGGGTCCTGGGATCGAGTCTCGCATTGGGCTCCCTGCTAGGCAGGGAGCCTGCTTCTCCCTCTGCCTCTGTTTCTCTCTCTCTCTGACTCTCATGAATAAATAATATTAAAAAAAAATAGTTAAAAAATAATAGTAAGAAACCTTAATACCCGACTTTCAACAATGAAACAAAAACAACTAAACAGAAGATCAATAAATAAGGACTTGACAACACTATAACCAATATACCTAACAGACATACATAAAATGCTCAATTTAACTACAGTAGAATCACATTCTTTTCAAACGCACAAAGCACATTCTCTAGGATAGCCCATTATGTTACACATTAAATAAAACTTAATAAATTTTAAAATAGCAAAAAGTGCAAAACAGCTTTTCCAATCACAATGGAAGGAAATTAGAAATCAATAACAATGAAAACAGGAATATTCTCAATAGGTGGAATTTAAACAACACATTCTACACAACCAATGGGTAAAAGAAGCAATCGTAAGAGAATGAAAAAATCCATTGAGAGATGTGAAGACAAGAACACAACATACCAAAACTTACAGGATAGAGCAAAAGCAGTGCTAAGAGGAAAATTTACAGCTGTGAATGTATATATTAAAAAAGAAATATCTCAAGCTAATCCCCTGTTATTGTTAATAACCTGCTATTCTTAATACCTTAAGGAATGAGAAAAGAGTAAACTAGACACAAAAGCTGAAAAAAGAAAATAATAAAGAATAAAGATAAAATAAGAGCATAAAAAAACAAGAAAAAAATCAATACACACAAGCTGAAAAAAGAAAATAGTAAAGAATAAAGATAAAATAAGACCATTAAAAAACAAGAAAAAAATCAATAAAAAACAAAAGTTGCTTCTTTGAAAGAGCACCAAATGAAAAGTCGTTAGCTAGACTGACTAAACAGAAGACTCAAATCACTAAAATAAAAAAGGTGACATTACTGATTTTAGAGAAATGAAAAAGGATTTTAAGAGAGTATTATAAACTAGTGTAAGCTAAAAAACTGCATAACCTAAATGAAATTGAAAAATTCTTAGAAACACACAACCAAAACAAATTAAATCATGAAGACACAGAAAAACAGAATAGATTTATAGTAAGGAGACTGAATCTAATCAAAACATTCCAACAAGGAACAGTCAAGGACCAGATGTCTTCACTGTTGAATTGTATCTAACATTTAAAAAGGAATTAACACCAACCTTTGTCAAAGTCTTCCAAAAACTTGAAAAGGAAGAAAGATATCCTAATTCATTCTATGAAATCAGCATTACCTGATACCATAGACATAAAAACTACCAAAAAATCACAGACTTAAATTATCTTATATCGATGCAACAATCTTTAACAAAATACTAGCAAATTCCATTCAGCAGCATATTAAAAGGAATATATACAACAGCCATGTGGAACTTATTCCTGGAATAAAAGGATTGTTCAACATAGGAAAATCAATGTGATAGGCCATATTAATGAATGAAGAAAAAAATGAATGAAGAATGAAGAAAAAGAAGAATGAAGAAAAAAACACATGTTCATCTCAGCTGGTGCACAAAAAAGCATTTGACAAAATTCAAAACCCTTTTCTGATTTAAAAAAAAAAGTACCTAATAAACTAGGAATAAAAGGGAACATGATAAAGGTCAAATATGAAAGTCCCATGGCTAATATCAGACTCAACAATGAGAGATGGAACTGGGAAACCTGCACCCCTAAAATCAGGAACAAGACAAGAATGTCTGCTTCCATCATTTCTATTCTATATGGTACTGGAAATCCTAGCCATAGTAATAAGAGAAATTAAAGGTATCAAAATTGGAATGAAAGAAGTAAAATCATCTTTCATTGGAATGAAAGAAGTAAAATCACCTTTCTCCAAAGATGACATGATCTTATATGTAAAAAACTTATACAAAAAAAAAAAAAAGACCCCGATAACTATTTACAGCAAGAAAGGAATCAGAAAAATTGCAGGATATAAAATCCAGTCAAAAATCACTTGCACTTCTACTTATTATCAATGAACAATCTGAAAAGGAAATTTTTTTACAATCCATTTATAACAGCAGCAATAATAACAAAAACTTAGGATTAAATATAACTGAGATGGCTCAGGACTCATACACTGAAAAATATAAAACATTGCTGAAAGAAATTTTAGAAGACCTACATAAATGAAAAGACACTGCGTTGTCAAGAACTTGAAGATGTAACATTGTTAAGATGACAAGACTAGGGGTGGCGTGGGTGGCTCAATCGTTAAGCGTCTGCCTTCAGCTCAGGTCATGATCTCAGGGTCCTGGGATCGAGCCCCGCATCAGGCTCCCTGCTCAGTGGGAAGCCTGCTTCTCCCTCTCCCTCTCCCCGTTTGTGTTCCTGCTCTCACTCTCTCTGTCAAATAAATAAAATCTTAAAAAAAAAAAAAAATGACAAGACTGCCCAATGCAAACTACAGATTTGATGCAATCCTTATCAAAATCTCAAGAGCACTACTTGAAGAAATAGAGAAATCCATCCTAAAATTCATATGGAATCTCAAGGGACCCTGAAGAGCCAAAACAACCATGAAAAAGCAAAGCAAAGTTGAAATGCTCACAATGTTTCCTGATTTCAAAACTTCCTACAAAGCTACAGTAATTAGAACATTGCCACAAAGACAGATATATACACCAATGGAACACAACAGAGAGCCCAGGAATAAACCATCACATATATGGACTACTGATTTTCAACAAGGCTGACAATACCACTTATTGGGGGAAAGTCTGTCTTTTTAACAAATAGTCCTGGGAAAACTGGATATTCACATGCAAAACAATGAAGTTGTCCTCTTAGCTGACCACATGCAAAAGTTAACTCAACATGGATCAAAGACCTAAACATAAGAGCTAAAACTTTATAAAATTCTAACAAGAAAAAGGGGGGGGGGTTTGCATGACCCTTTTATTTGGTAATGGTTTCTTACAGATGACACCAAAGCACAGGGAACAAAAGAAAAAACAGATAAATCGAACTTTGTAAAAATGTACAACTTTTGTGCATCAATGGACACTATCAAAACAGTGAAAGGAATGGAAGAAAATATTTGAGAATCGTTTTTCTGAAAAGGGATTAATATCCAGAGTATTAATCATTAGAAAAATACAAATCAAACCACAATGACAAATACCATTTCACACCCATTAGGATGTATGTGATCTATTTTCAAAAAATGAAAACAAGTGTTGATGAGGATGTGGAGAAACTGGAACACTTGTGTATTGCTGGCGGGGATATAACAAAGTGCAGCTGCTGTAAGTTTCTCAAAAAGCCAAACAGAGAGGTGCGTGGGTGGCTCAGTTAGTTAAGCGTCTGACTCTTGATTTCGGCTCAGGTCATGGTATCAGGGTCATGGGATGGAGCCCTCATCTGTCTCCCCACTCAGCGTGGAGTCTGCTTGTTCCTCTCCCTCTGCCCCTCCCCCCTCCCTGCTTAGCAGGGAGTTGGCTTTTCCCTCTCTCTCTCTGCCTCTCTCCCCACTCATGCTCTCTTACTTTCTGAAAGAAATAAATAAAATCTTAAAAAAAAAAATTACAAATCCAAAAGCCTATTAATGAAAAATATACAATATTCCCTGCCTCATTTAAAATGATTAACAAGAAAACTAAAACGCAACTCAAAACTCTTCCATTTCCCATACCAGCAATCCTCACTGACTTTTCTAACACTGTAACAACTTAATTTTAAAAGCCTACAGCCTTAGAAATGCAGACTAGACTTGATACAAAATTTTATTAGTCTCTATCTTCTGTGCTTAATTTTAGCACTTAAGAAATCTCAGAGCATGACAATGTACAAAACAGATGCCTTTCTGTAAATCTATTCCCATGGCAGAGTAAACCAATCTTTTTTTCCATAGCCCAACAATACTTTTTCAAACATCTCTCATACTATAATTTAAACTGTAATTTATAGCATTAATGATGCCGCACTATTATGTGTCTAGTTGGTGACCTCTTTGAAAGCAAGAAAAACCTATCCTCTTCCATCCCCAGTTCTTTCAGTAAATTTATTGAGAAACCTACCAAATCTGAACACTCTGGGCAGACAGGGTGTACAAAGACAAAAAAAGCTTCCCACAAGGAACTTAGTCCTTGGGCAATGCTGGTCAGTAGATGCCACAACAGAGATAAGCCTAAAGTGATACCTGAACAAACAGGAGGTTGTCATTACGCCAGCCTGGGACGGTGATACTGGGGGTAGTATCCTTACAAGTCAGTGCAGAGC
The DNA here is from genome assembly GCF_054177405.1 of Leptonychotes weddellii. NCBI lineage: Eukaryota > Metazoa > Chordata > Mammalia > Carnivora > Phocidae > Leptonychotes > Leptonychotes weddellii. The sequence continues at coordinate 5,271 of NW_028068549.1, forward strand.
TGAACTACAGAGATGTTTATCTCTGTATCCCCAGAGCCTAATGCAGTGTTTCACCTTTAGTGAGTGTCTGACAAGCTATTTTTAGTGAATGAATGAGTAGTTCTGGAGCTGTGGCAAATCCTGAAGTGGATAATCTGGAAATCTCCAGGGACAGAAGGTGAGAAATGTATCATTTCACCTTTGATACAATTAAAGCCCTTAAATTCTGGTTTCCACCCCTGCCTTCAGTTGTCTCCCCCATATTCTTCATCTCCTTGTCACATAGTTTTCAACAGCTACCTGACAAATGTTTAAAGCTCTGACCTTTGAAGGTCAGAGGGAAGTAAACACTGACCCAGAATCACAGTCCAGTTTCTATGTTCCCGATAGCTATAACTGGCTTTAAAAATGGCCTTTCCTGGGCGCCTGGGTGGCTCAGTCGTTAAGCGCCTGCCTTCAGCTCAGGTCATGATCCCAGGGTCCTGAGATCGAGTCCCACATCGGGCTCCCTGCTCGGCGGGAAGCCTGCTTCTCCCTCTCCCACTCCCCCTGCTTGTGTTCCTGCTCTCGCTATCTCTCTCTCTGTCAAATAAATAAATAAAATCTTTAAAAAAAAAAAAATGGCCTTTCCTGTTAGATCTTAGCTCCTTTCAGAATTGAATGTACTAAAAGTTAATATTTAAACTAAAAAACAAAACAAAAACTGCAGATGTTCAGCAGAGCACAAAGCTTCAACTACATTTGTAAATTTCAACCTTACATATATTTTACTGGTTTTATTTATATTAAAAAAAAAAACATTGTGGGGCGCCTGGGTGGCTCAGATGGTTAAGCTTCTGCCTTCGGCTCAGGTCATGATCCTGGAGTCCCGGGATTGAGTCCCGCATCGGGCTCCCTGCTTGGCGGGGAGTCTGCTTCTCCCTCTGACCCTCCTCCCTCTCATGCTCTCTGTCTCTCATTCTCTCTCTCTCAAATAAATAAATAAAATCTTTAAAAACAAAACAAAACAAAACAAAACAAAAAACATTGCTTCCAGGGCACCTGGGTGGCTCAGTCGTTAAGAATCTGCCTTCGGCTCAGGTCATGATCCCGGGGTCCTGGGATCGAGCCCCGCATTGGGCTCCCCGCTCCAAGGGAAGCCTGCTTCTCCCTCTCTTACTCCTCCTGCTTGTGTTCCCTCTCTCACTGTGTCTCTCTGTCAAATAAATAAAAGATCTTTAAAAAAAAAAAACAAAAAAACATTGCTTCCAGTCACTTATAATTAAAAGGACTAATGGCAAGAATCTAAGTGATATTAATTACTAGAATGCTATGAGATAGACAATAGTGTACTCGATATGTAGTAACACTACAACAAAACTATGAAATAACGGATAACATAACCAACAGCAAAGACCAGTTTACCTCACATTATTAGGTTTGAGGAAGAAAAACTATTCTATAAATGATCGTCAGTGTGTGCAATTACTTGAGCTCAAACACGTGTTAAGGGCAGTATATCCTTATGCTTCTGGCAATCAGCTGGCTGACTTTACAGAGAATGAACCTCCTCCTATCTCACAAGTCCTGCTATGCACAGTAAGAAATAACTGGTGTAGCATTAGGACTACCAATCTACACAGCTAAAAATGCTCTCCTCTAATGTATGCAATTCTTATTTTAATAAAATATTATCTATTGATGAATCCAAGTGACAACATGTCTTCTGGGACCAGGAGGCATGAAAGGGTGAAAATGATCTTCATGGGCTTGGCCCAATACCTATCTACCGCTGTTTCCTGAATGAATCAATAACAGTAGTAGGAAAAAGAAAATGTGATTTTCATAACAAACTAAATGAAAACTTAAAGGGAAAAAGTGATAAATTTCACTTCCTGAAATTGTTGTTTAAACCAGCAGTAAAACTACCCAAAGTATACAAAAATACTGATTCGAAGGGATACATGCACTTCAATGTTTATAGCAGCATTATCAACAACAGCCAAATTATGGAAGCAGCCCAAGTGTCCATTGACTGATGAATAGATAAAGGAGATGTGGTGAGTACACACATTCATACATACACACACATATATACATATCTACATATATACACATATTATACACACACACACAAAATGGAATATTAACTCAGCCATCAAAAAAATGAAATCTTGACATTTGCAGTGACATGGATGGAGCTAGAGAATATTATGCTAAATGAAGTAAGTCAGAGAAAGACAAACACCGTATGATTTCACTCATAAGGGGAATTTAAGAAACAAAACAGATGAACGTGGGGTGGGGGAGAGGCAAACCAGGAAACAGATTCTTTTTTAAAAAAAATTTTATTGTTATGTTAATCATCATACATTACATCATTAGTTTTTGATGTAGTGTTCCATGATTCATTGTTCGTGTATAACACCCAGTGCTCCATGCAAAACGCACCCTCTTCAATACCCATCACCAAGCTAACCCAGCCTCCCACCCCCTCCACTCTAGAACCCTCAGTTTGTTTTTCAGAGTCCACCGTCTCTCATGGTTCGTCTCCCCCTCCGGTTTCCCCCTCTTCATTCTTGCCCTCCTGCTTTTTTTTTTTTTTTTTAACATGTATTATTTGTTTCAGAGGTACAGATCTGTGATTCAATAGTCTTGCACAATTCACAGCGCTCACCATAGCACATACCCTCCCCAATGTCTATCACCCAGCCAC
>NW_028068550.1:0-385 GCF_054177405.1 Leptonychotes weddellii
GGAAATGACAGATGTTGGCGGGGATGCGGAGAAAGGGGAACCCTCCTACACTGTTGGTGGGAATGCAAGCTGGTGCAGCCACTCTGGAAAACAGTGTGGAGGTTCCTCAAAAAGTTGAAACTAGAGCTACCATATGATCCAACAATTGCACTACTGGGTATTTACCCCAAAGATACAAATGTAGGTATCTGAAGGGGTACGTGCAGCCCGATGTTTATAGCAGCAATGTCCACAATAGCCAAACTGAGGAAAGAGCCAAGATGTCCATCGACAGATGAATGGATAATGATTGTACTAAGTTTTGGGGCAAATTCTAAATCACCTCAATTTGTCTAAAAAATTTTATAGCATTTGTCATTAGGAAAATGTCAAAATTAAGTTTGTG
>NW_028068551.1:0-385 GCF_054177405.1 Leptonychotes weddellii
GCCTGGGTGGCTCAGTTGGTTAAGCGACTGCCTTCGGCTCAGGTCATGATCCTGGAGTCCCTGGATCGAGTCCCGCATCGGGCTCCCTGCTCGGCAGGGAGCCTGCTTCTGCCTCTGACCCTCCCCCCTCTCATGTGCTCTCTCTCTCTCATTCTCTCTGTCTCAAATAAATAAATAAAATCTTTAAAAAAAAAAAACATTGAAAGTTGTCTTATTAGGTAATCACTATGTATCCCTTTTTGGGATGAAAAACTAAAGATATGTAGAAAGTGTAGATAATTAACCTAATTTCACAAATCTACTGTCACACTGGGATTCAAGCCATTTCTCTTTAATTCTGAAGACCATGCATTCAAGCTCTATGCTATACTGGTATAATACACAC
>NW_028068552.1:0-385 GCF_054177405.1 Leptonychotes weddellii
TGTAGATCTTCTAGGATGCTGGGTCTTGGGACACTGCCTCTCAGGAACCAGCCACCCTTCTGTGTGAAGCCCAACCAGGCTCTCAGCAGCGGACATCACTGGGTGCCAGCCACCCTGGACACCAAGCTCAGGGGAGCGGCCGCTGCCGACTGCAAATGCATTAGAGACGCCAAGTACGAATTCCCCAACTGAACCTAAATATGGAACCAATGGCATTAATAAACTGTTGCTTTAAGCCACTAAGTGTGGGGATGAGTTGTTACACAGCAAGGGACAGCTAGACTACCTTGTCATTCAACCACTTGCTATTTTTAGTATCTTACCACATGTATAAATCACTTAGAATCAATTTAATATTGCGGAACATGTCATTATACCATATGTT
>NW_028068553.1:0-385 GCF_054177405.1 Leptonychotes weddellii
GGGCGCCTGGGTGGCTCAGTTGGTTAAGCGACTGCCTTCGGCTCAGGTCATGATCCTGGAGTCCCGGGATCGAGTCCCACATCGGGCTCCCTGCTCGGCGGGGGGTCTGCTTCTCCCTCTGCCCTCTTCCCTCTCGTGCTCTCTGTCTCTCATTCTCTCTCTCTCAAATAAATAAATAAAATCTTTAAAAAAAAAAAAAGAAAAGAAAACCTCCCCAAATCTCACCAACCTGCTCATGAACCAGTTTGAGAAAAGGCATAGCAACAAAAAGCCACTATGAATTACTCTCTGCTTTGGGGCACCTGGGTGGCTCAGTCGTTAAGCGTCTGCCTTCGGCTCAGGTCATGATCCCAGGGTCCTGGGATCGAGGCCCGCATCGGGCTCC
>NW_028068554.1:0-385 GCF_054177405.1 Leptonychotes weddellii
AGTCAAGCAGAGAAAGTCAATTATCATATGGTTTCACTTATTTGTGGAACATAAGGAATAACATGGGGGACATTAAGAGAAGGAAGGGAAAAATGGGCGGGGGGAATTGGAGGGAGAGATGAACCATGAGAGACTATGGGCCTGAGAGACAAACAGGGTTTTAGAGGGGAGGGGGGAGGGGGGATTGGTTAGCCCGGTGATGGGTATTAAGGAGGGCACGTACTGCATGGAGCACTGGGTGTTATATGCAAACAATGAATAATGGAACACTACATCAAAAACTAATGATGTATTGTATGGTGACTGACATAACATAATAAAATAAAATAAAAAAATACAAGTCAGCATACCGTGTTTCCAAGGTTCATCCAGATTACAGCATATA
>NW_028068555.1:0-385 GCF_054177405.1 Leptonychotes weddellii
GCGCCTGGGTGGCTCAGTTGGTTAAGCGACTGCTTTCGGCTCAGGTCATGATCCTGGAGTCCCTGGATCGAGTCCCGCATCGGGCTCCCTGCTCGGCAAGGAGCCTGCTTCTCCCTCTGACCCTCCCCCCTCTCATGTGCTCTCTCTCTCTCATTCTCTGTCTCAAATAAATAAATAAAATCTTTAAAAAAAAAAAAAAGTTAAAAATAGAACAACCCTATGATCCATTAATTGTACTGCTGGGTATTTACCTCCAAAATACAAAAACAGTAATTTTCAAAAGGATACATGCACCCTGACGTTTACTGCAACATCATTTACAATGGCCAAATTATGGAAGCAGCCCATGTCCATCAACAGATGAATGGGTAAAGGACTTGTGGTG
>NW_028068556.1:0-385 GCF_054177405.1 Leptonychotes weddellii
CCTGGGTGGCTCAGTTGGTTAAGCGACTGCCTTCGGCTCAGGTCATGATCCTGGAGTCCCCGGATCGAGTCCCACATCGGGCTCCCTGCTCGGCAGGGAGTCTGCTTCTCCCTCTGACCCTCCACCCTCTCATGTGCTTTCTCTCTCTCTCATTCTCTCTCTCTCAAATAAATAAATAAAATCTTTAAAAAAAAAAATACTGCAATCCCATTAGAACTATTTTTATGGGATTGTGAGTATTTTTTGCTCATCTGTATTTTTCTGATTTTTTTCTTCAAAAATATCTATCAAATTGTTTAATTAAAATAAAACAAAATAACTTTATTTTTTTTTAAGCAAAATAACTTTAAAGTGAAAAACCAGACTCTACCTCTGGAAATTTTAT
>NW_028068557.1:0-385 GCF_054177405.1 Leptonychotes weddellii
TGTTCCCCAATGATTAGTGATCTTGAGCATCTTTTCATGTCTTTTTTGTCCATTTATATATCTTTGGAGAAATGTCTATTCCAGTCTTTTTCCCATTTTTGAATTTTTTTTGGTGGTGGTGATGAGTTTCAGGAGTTCTCTTTATATTTTGGATGTTAATCCCTTGTCAGATCTATGATTTGCAGATATTTTCTCCCATTCTGTGGGTTGTCTTTTTACTCTGGATAGTGTCTTTTGATGCACACAATTTAAAAATTTCATGAGGTTCGATTTGTCTGTTTTTTCTCTTGCTGCCTCTGCCTTTGGTGTCATATACAAGAAATCACTGCCAAATTCAGTGTCATGAAGCTTTTGTCCGGTGTTTTCTTCCAAGGGTTTTGTTGTT
>NW_028068558.1:0-385 GCF_054177405.1 Leptonychotes weddellii
TTTAGGCTGCTGGCCACAGGCAAAGAAATCTCAGTGAAGAGAGCTCTACTTCCTTTCATTTCTGCTTGAACATTGCCTGATTTTAACCCAAACACATCTCTCTCTTTTATTACATTACGCAAAGCGGTAAGGAACAACCAACACCTACGAGCACTCTGAGTTTTGCCAGCCTTCTCTAAGAGCAAACTTTTCCGTCTTTCGAGTTACTCCAGATGAAACCTTGATAATTTTTTTTGATATTGGATAAATTGAGTATTTTGATATTTGGTAAATATTTTGCCACGGCGTCCCAGGGCACCTCCCTATTCCCTGGCTGCCCACTTTCCAACTAGTAAATCAATACCACTTATGTCAGTTTCCTGATTGTTCCAGAAGCATCCTTTGT
>NW_028068559.1:0-385 GCF_054177405.1 Leptonychotes weddellii
GTGCCTGGGTGGCTCAGTTGGTTAAGCGACTGCTTTCGGCTCAGGTCATGATCCTGGAGTCCCTGGATCGAGTCCCGCATCGGGCTCCCTGCTCGGCAGGGAGCCTGCTTCTCCCTCTGACCCTCCCCCCTCTCATGTGCTCTCTCTCTCTCATTCTCTCTGTCTCAAATAAATAAATAAAATCTTAAAAAAAAAAAAAGCTCTTTATCCATTCTATTGGTTCTGTTTCACTAGAAAACTGTAATGAATGCAAAAAATCAATGAAAAATTTCATATTTAAGCTGGTTTGCACTGTCTAGTTGTTAATAAAAGTCTAGTTAGTAACAAGTTATTAACCAGAGCTAGCATAGCTGAAGACAGAAAGGAAAGCAGATCTCAAGACAGA
>NW_028068560.1:0-7944 GCF_054177405.1 Leptonychotes weddellii
GGCAATTCTTGGCACCAAAAACGTGTTCACTGTAAGTTAAACTGACTTTATGTGATTATTGAATATGTCTTCTATGCCATCTTCACAAATACTCACTATCCCCAAACAAACTAGGTTTGTCAACTTCAAGGTCGAAACGGTGCCAAAAAAAGAGAACATTTCTCTGGGTGGGGGAAATTTATGGCTTCATCTGCGAGTCATTTGTAATAAATTATCTAAAAATATATGCTTTTAAGAGTTCGGGCCAGTTTCAAAATGTGAAAAAGTTAAATTTATCAAAGCTATCTTTTTTGTGTTGTTGTTCTTGTTTGAAAGATAATTGTGAACTAAGTGATAGAGAGTGTCATTGAATGCCAAGTGAATTAGGGAACCGTGGGAAGCAAGGCTTCTGATGAGAAGATCATGCTCCAGTTCTAGGGTGCAGAGGTGCCATTCTTTAAGCTGTTCAGCTGCAGATCCAACCTGTGTTCACTAAGCCCTGGGGTGGCACACAGTCTGTATGGGGCACTGGAGGTACCAGTAACCACTGGTCAGGTTCCCACTGGAAAGACAAGACATACACTCAGACGTCAACCCAATGACACTGTCCAAAGTCAATAAAAATCCCATAATGAGGAATCACAGTGTAGAATGTGATGCAGCCCTGAGGAGAGGCATAAGCAGGAAGTTCTGTGAGTTAGGGGAAGAAGAAAGCTCTGTGGTCTGCAAGCATCTGGAAGGCTTCATGGAAGAGGTGAGATCTTGGGCTGAAACTCAGTGGGAGCATAGCGTCAGGAGAGGTGTGAAAGAGGTGAGTTCCTGGGGAATAAGCAAGGGTTGCTGCTGCATAATGGGAGCAGGCAGGGATACATTTGGCACTCAGGAAACCCACTGGGGCATCTCTTAGTACTCCTGTGCTATGGCCTCATAAAACATGGCAACTGGGGCCCCAGACTCCTCAGAGGAGAGGATAAGCATGTTTCATTTGCTTGAGGGAACTAGTCTCACTGAGGTACAAAAGGAGTGAATGAGAATCTGGAGAAGTGTTCAGAAATCCCACTGTTACATGGGCACAGTGCAGACATTTAATGAAGCTCAAGAAATTCATAATTCTTTTTTGCGGTGTATCAGCTGAGACAGCCTATTACAAGTGCAGTTGCCTTGGCTCAGCTGAAATGTGACCGAGTCTAAGTTCCGTGAATGCATCTTGCAGTTCAGAACTTGACTATATACTAAGTGTAGGTTAGAGACACTACCCATGTTCCTCACCCTGAGGACTTGGTGGTTCAGGAAACTACTTCATGCTACAAGAACTTGTGGTTGTCTAAGAATTTCCTCTGGCAAGCTCACATGCCTTGGCCTGATGTCAGGTACGCTATAAATGCTGGGGAATTAATATCCTCAGAGCAGTTCTCATCTAATGGGAATTAGTGCTTGAAACAGCCCAGATTTCTCAGTTCTTCAGTCATCTCTGAGATGTGTACCACACTGCCCCCTGGAGGCTGAAACCCAGTCTCCCACAAAGGTGTTCTCTTGGCTCCAGCTTCATGCCTGTCCCCATTCTCCATCCCCCTACAGATATTTCCTGGGATCTTATTCCAAGTCTCTTTGCAATAAATCTTTGGGTCAGGGTCTGCTTCCGGGGGAACCCAAATGAAGACAGACAGTTTGAACCTCAGGACTTTCATATTCCCATGAATGTTCTCCACCGAGATGAGGTTCCTGTAAAAGGCTATTTACCTGTGGTGCTGCTTGGCAGGTTCAGAGCACACTCCTCTGGAAAATGTTTCAGCCACTGTAACTCATGTTTATGAATACGGTTAGTCAGGATAAAATTTTTTTTTCTTTTGACTCTGGTCTGAATAATCATGAGTGGTATTGCAAACAGAATGTTTTAGCAGAAGAAAATCAAGGAAATTAGGGAAATCACAATCATTCCCGAAGTGGTGGGAAGCTCTTCTGCAAGTCACTGATTGAGCAAGTATTTATCAAGCCTTGTTTATGCACAGGGCACTGTGTGGTACCAAGATCATTGTAATTGTAAATTTGATTTTGGAGAATGCATCCCATAGTCATGAAAGCCAGGAGGATATTCATGTTGGTTAACTAAAAAGGAATGAAACAGATTTGTAAGCACACAACTTGCTCAGATACTGTCTATGGAATCAGGATCTAGGGAGGAATTCCTTCCTGTTTTTTTGAGTGAAGATAAGCAATTGCCAAAGAAGTGCATATCCAGATCCCTAAGGTGGCTGGTTAGTGGGTGCTAACATTCATTAGGTTTTGTGAAATGTGACACAGTTTTTAAAAAATAAATCACTCTATTTCATATTCCACCTCATATAGTCTTTAGCTTTTTCTAATTGCTTTCCATAAGCTTGTTTTGTCTCCACAACACAATTGTGAGATGTGTTGTATCATCCCACTATATTGTATAACTATAAAGACACATGAGAAGTTCACCCACTTATTAATGTTACAAGTGTTCACTGCATGATTGTTGTGTCCCAGGCACTGCCTTCTGGGCACTGATGCCCACTCACTACCACAACCCCCATCTCCCCTTGCCATGAAAAAGCAATAGAGAACACATAGTCTCAACTTACAGGGAGTTTCTGGTTCATTTGCAGAAACAGGCAAAGAAAGAGGAATTTTCAAAATGGTATGGTAAGTGCTAAGAAAGAAGAGAGTATGGGGTGGAGGAATTCCAGTTCATTCAGATTTGGGAAGGCTGAGAGAACAAGTGGGGTCAGGGACAAACCCAGAGTATGTGTCATCTAAACCTCATGTGTATGTGCTTTAAGGACTTAGCTAGATAGAGGGCACTGGAGGCTGAAGGGAAAACACAAGCAAGCATCTAGACATGGAGGAGAGCGTGGGGTGTTTGGGAACTAGGAGTGTTCAATAGAGCTGGAGTGTAGAGTCTGCTCAGGGCTGGCAAAAGAAAGGAAGTGAGTCAGAACATGAAGAGCTTGAATGCTCTGCTCCACAGTATAGACCATTTTGGAAGGGTAACTGGGAGAGATTGAAATTTCTTTAACAGATTAGTAAAAAAGTCAGATTTTCACTTTAGTTTGCTTTGACTGCTCCATGGAAACTGAATTGTGGGAGAAAAAGACTGGAAGGCAGGAGACCATTTAGGAGGTAGTAAGTGGCCTTGAAGGATCAGGTGATAGAGTGATTGGGCTGGCATCAGCAGAAATGGAGAGATGTCGGTAGAAGTGTTAAGAGGGGAAGAGAGGCTACATGTAAGGAGGTGTGTGTGTGTGTGTGTGTGTGTGTGGTGGGGGGGCATGGAAAGTAAGTGCACTTCATGCAGAAGGGGGTGCTGGGCTGAGGAAGGAGACATGACTTAGCCTAGCTTCCGGGGTGACTAGAAATTTCATTCCTTTTGTTGTTTCTTACACTTGAAACTCTTCTACAAGATCTGATCACGTGTGACAAAACCCAGCAAACTCTCTCTTTTGGTCTGAATCTGCTGACAAGGCAAAACAGACACTTCAGCTTCTTGTTCTTTATCTCATGGTTGATTAACAGAGATTAAAACTCTGTGCTCTCAGAAGTTTGCCATATTTGGGGAAAACAGCCATTTCCCGTTTTGAAGCCTAAAATTTATGTCTGCAGCTTGCAAAACCATAGTGTAAACCACCTCATTTGCAAACGTGTATAAAAGCTGAGTTGCTCCAAAGATGTTTAGACTAGGGTTGATACTGCTTGTGATAGTCTCCATCATATTTGTTTCCTAACTTGTCTGGTTTTTGTCTTACAGTTTGGTGCCATGACTCAGGATCAGACCTTGTCTTCAGATTCCCATTTACCCCAGCCAGGTAATAAGGCCCTTTGGAGCCTTTTGTGCTCCATTTCTGGCTGGAAACCCAGGGATCTAAAGGTGAGTCCTGATCCTGGTCTTATGTTCCAAACTTTTGTCTGTTGGAAGCATGGTAAGAATTTGATTTTGATTCTTTCTGAGTTCTTTAGTTGATTTCCAGTGGTGGAGTTTTGGTGTGTGTGTGTGTGTGTGTGTGTGTGTGTGTGTGTGTTTATTGTTAGACCATTTGGCTATCTCTGTAAATGAATTAAATGGTTTATAGATATTTTGTCTCTATTGAATGAAAGATAATGGAAATTGAGTTCATTACTCTTTTCTATTTGTTTATCCGTTTTTCTCCATTTTGAACTCAAATCCATTAAGAATTTGTATCCATTAGGAAGGAAAGAACTCTTTTTATATGAAAGTGAGTTTTGTATTTCTGGGTTTACCCCTAATGTATGGACTGAAATTTTGGAATTGAAGCTATAAGTTTTCTAGATCTAGATGTATGTTTATGTGTCTATAGGTATGTAATATTTTCCTGCCTCCAGATGGTATTACTAAATTGGATTACAAAATTTTTAAATAGAACTCTACTCTAATTCACAGACCTAACTAAGATCTTAAATGGGACTATTCCTAAAAATTCTCAAGTATTGAAAAAATTAAATTTTGAATACTTTCAATGTACTCAAAATACTTTCTTACAGGCAGTTACTCAAATGTTCTAAGAATTCAAGTTTACATAATTGAGGTTACTTTGGCAAATGAGACTAATTTAATTTGTTGGTTTAATAAGAACAGCTTTATCTTCTGAGTTGTCAGCATTAAGTGTAATACAAATGTACATTTTTATTTTACTTGGGCATGTTTCTCCTCAACTTGTAAAGGTGTGCTGATTTAATATGCTATCATTTCAGTTACTATATTTTAAGATTATAAAAAAATGTAAATTTGTATTTAGTCAAATTAAGTCATTATTTGGACAAACTGTATTTCAAAAATAATTTTGTTTTGTAGAATGTCAGCTTGAAGACAGTTTCCAAAATCATTTGGTAACTTAAAACCTTGGACTGATGCTAAATTGAGTTAATTCATGAATCATTAGATACCTAGATCAGATCTAAGTAGGATAAAATACTGAAGCATTAATTGCTAAATACAATTTCATTTTTATATACTTCTTGCCTCTTATTTTTATAATACAGAAAGGCTATATATTTGGGTCTGTTAATGGACATGTTCATTTTTGCCACATTGAGACACTATATTATGAGGGATGTTCATGGCTATAAAAAATTATGAGATGTATATTTAAAAGCTCTGCTAGTCGGCTAGAAAATACTGGTATATGAAAGACAGGTTACAGTTATTTACTAACAGGCACTCCTTCCTTGACCAGACTTTAGTCAGGCTCCTGCGAGTCTTCTTCTAGATGAGCCTCGACCTTGGCTTACTGAGCTCCATTTTAGCAAAGAATCCTAAGCTAGTTAATTGACAACTGCTCCCCTTTATATCTGATCATCCTTGATATCTGATCGAGCTCCTCATCCCCTGCCCTGGATATCTAAGTCCCTGGCCTGCTTTTGGTAAGAATCTTGTTAAGCTAGTTTAGCAAGAATCTCCTTACTTTGGTATCTAAACAAGTTCCTCTCAATAATTTTCTATCCACTCACCCCCTCACTCAGCTCCTTGGCTGCGATCTCCAGTTGTCTGTGTTGTGTAGAATGGGACTCAGGGCTACACTGAAGCCTCTCTCCCCTACTGCAGTAGCTCTAATAAGATCTGCCTCGCCATTTTGACACATGCCCTGGAAATACTTCTTCTCTTACACCACCTCCTAGTCTTCTCTATGCAATAGAAGTGGCTGTAGTGAAAACTTAGAATCAATATATGTGAATGAGGCTCTATTAGGAGTGAGAGCAGCAGAGAGGAACAACTTTGCATGCAAAGTGTGCAGGAGGTATTTTGTTAAGGAAAACAAGAGAAGCTTTGTTCCAAAGTAAAACAACTCATACCGAAATGAGAGAGAAAGAGAAGTGTATGATAAAACTTGTCTGGATAGACAAAGTTGCAGATGGTTCACGGAACAGGAATTTTACTTCTTGTAGTCAAAGCTGGCTGAGGTTTACGAGTTTATTTATAAGATTTTTAGTAAGAGTGTTAGTACCAAATATGCTGTTTCAAAACTAGCATTTGGTTTTCTCTCTGTTAAAATGACAATTTTTTCTTAGATTACTGGAATTCTCTTAATAAGTGCTTATAAAATACTTTTCTCTACATTGAGAATAATCTGCCTAGAAAATAACTATTCAGGGTTTTATTAGAATAATTCCTATACTTGTTGATTTTGTCATATCTTTAATTACTTGAGAGAACAAAGTCTTTTCACTTAAAAAGAACTTAAGATCTTTATAGTCACATACCTCCTATGTCTACTTTAAAATTTATATTGTCATTTTGGTTAACTAGATAACCAACTCTTATTTCTTAGTAATCCATGATCCTATTTAATCAAGTGTTCAAACTTGACTGCTTTTTATATTTTACCTTCCAGAAATCAAATCCTAAATATCTTTTGCCAAGGAAATTGTCAAGGAAAAAAAAAAAAAGTTAAGTCTGGACCTAAGTAAGGAAAGACATTATTGAATAAGACTATTACAGAGAGATGCTCAAAGCCCGAGCCAAAACAGTTTCAGGCAAGGGGAGTGGGAGCAAAGCTTCTGTAAGCAGAGACCCTGGGATAGGTGTCTGTGGAAAGCACAAGAACGATGTCATGCTAACAGCTGGTGTGTGGGAGGGGCCTTGGAACTTAATGAACTGCATCAAATATTGTACTAATAGAAAAGTTGAGGCAGAAAAGTTGGTTTGTGCTCAGGCACATGGGCTTGGGATTCTGGGTCTCGGATGAAGTAAACAAGCTAAAGTGTACCTAGAGTTGAGACCTAGTGGTCTTCAGCAAAGCAGCCTAAACTCGTGTGAAGCACAAAGTTTCATCAGCCTTGTCAGTCCCTCTCCTTGTTCAAGGCGGGCTCAGAGAGACTCTCCATGAGTAATTCAGAGATAAGGAATAACTCAAACAGGAGATGGTTGAGTGAAACAGACCACAGGGTCAGCATTTTCTCAGTGATATCTCTAGTAGAAGGCTAGTTTACCATCTGTTTGGTGTGCAGGTGAAGGTCAGTTGTTTCAGTGTCCTTCAATGGGATGCCTAAAATGAAAAAGATAAATGTTAATATAAAGGAATATATTAAAGTGAAGAGCCAGAATTTGAACCCTAAGACTATCCAGCCCAGTGAAATCTAGGAGATCAGTGGATGAAATAGTTTGATTGTGCAGCACAGTTCCCTGAGTTGTATTATGCTCTTAATTATGTTGCCCAGAGTCTGGGTTACCTCCCTTATGAAGGCATGCATGACCTGAGCATTTCACCAGACTTTCTTAGTCACTCAGCAGCTTGTCCAGAGAAAAGTCTGGTCCATGCAAGGACTGATGCAGTGTTTCTTTAGATCCTGGAGAGGGGAGACCAATTACAAGGCAACTTAGAGTCCTAATAAGGATCTGGACAATCATGTTCATGCAATCATGAGCAGTTGCAGTTGCAATCATAGCAATCATGTTTAGTTGAAGTCAGGAGGAAGGGAGAAAAGTTGGACAGGTTAGTTTGAAAGGTTGTAGGCAGATATGAAGGAAACTGAAAGAATTGAAAATTTGGTAAGGGTTGACAATCTCTGTAAAGTAACAGATCCAAATCCGATTTATAAGTAGATATCAACACTAATTTATCCATAGTGGGAAAGGAAGCTAATTAGTGTCTATCAGACAAGACAAAGTTTGCATATCGACCAGTTACCTGCAATTTACAGAGGTGCAAAAGAGCTCAAAGACAATGAATAGGGTCAGAATCTGATGATCCAGAAGAGCATGCTTAGTTTCCCATTGAAACATAAAATGCTCTTACAGTCCCTTTTCCCCTTTTGATCAAAGACAATCTCAAAGAAAGATTATTCTTGATCACAAAACAAGGCTGGTCTCATTAGACATGACCTGTTTGTTTACACAGATGCAGCAAGAAGGACAAGTCAACACATGAGTCTTCTATTTGCTTTGCTGGACATTTTCATAAAGAACCTCAGATTGGACTTTTCAAAGCC
>NW_028068561.1:0-385 GCF_054177405.1 Leptonychotes weddellii
TTTAGCATATTATCTATAGCAAAAAGAAATTACAAGTATCACAGGAAAATGAATAAGGGAAACATTGGAAATATTTAAGGGGTAGGGATGAATATTTATGTATAGTATCTATAAACTTGTTCTATTTAGTTCTAATTAATTCATATAATAATGTGAACAAAGAAATAATGTATGATTTAGAAAAATCTTTTTCAGGGGCGCCTGGGTGGCTCAGTCGTTAAGCGTCTGCCTTAGGCTCAGGTCATGATCCCAGGGTCCTAGTATCGAGCCCTGCATCAGGCTCCCTGCTTAGCAGGGAGCCTGCTTCTCCCTCTCCCACTCCCCCCTGCTTGTGTTACCTCTCTCGCTATGTCTCAATCTGTCAAATAAATAAAACCTTTAAAAA
>NW_028068562.1:0-385 GCF_054177405.1 Leptonychotes weddellii
CGTCTCTTCCGCGAGTCAGAGCAGAAGAGACCATTTCCAACCCTCTGCCTCAGAGCAGAGAGACCGCAGTCTGTTCTTCAGTGTGCTCTCCAGGCCACACTGTCTCCATTTCTGTCCGTGCTGCTATAAACTGCAGCATCCTGGGTTGTACGCCCCTCCGCAGCGCCCCCAGTCCTGCCTCCAGGACAGGGCACGTCTCTGCCCTTTGTGCTTCTAAAACCGCCAGCCGCTCCCTGTTCGCACACGCGACTCTGCCGCTTGGGGTTTCCACCCCGGGGGTTGCAGTTCACTAGCGTGACCCTGGAGCACCGGGTTTCCATCTTGGAGGCTGCAGTTCGCGTGCGCGTGACTGTCACTCCAGTTTCTGTCCAGGGGGCTGCAGTTT
>NW_028068563.1:0-385 GCF_054177405.1 Leptonychotes weddellii
TGGGTGGCTCAGTTGGTTAAGCGACTGCCTTCGGCTCAGGTCATGATCCTGGAGTCCCGGGATCGAGTCCCGCATCGGGCTCCCTGCTCGGCAGGGAGCCTGCTTCTCCCTCTGACCCTCCCCCCTCTCATGTGCTCTCTGTCTCTCTCATTCTCTCTGTCTCAAATAAATAAATAAAATCTTTAAAAAAAAAAAAAATCTTACAAGGTAAGGAATGCCAATGATGTCTCCCAGCAACAGCCGGAAGCTTGGAGAGAAGCTCTGATTGGATTCTCCCTCACAGCCCTCCGGAGAAACTAGACCTGCCGAATCCTTGGTTTTGGATTGCTGGCCTTCTGAAGTCTACAGGAATGTATTTCCATTTCCTTAAGCAATCTGGTTTGTG
>NW_028068564.1:0-385 GCF_054177405.1 Leptonychotes weddellii
ACCCCACCCCCCACCCAGGGCCAGGTACCAGATAACCAGAGACAGCCCTTGTGCCCCACAGGCCACCGAAATTATTCAAGCCAGCCAGTGTTAAGCCTGCTCACCTCTTCCACCCCTGGCCACGTTTTCCCTCCTCCTCTGCCTCCCCAACCGCCCTGGGGCTTCCCCGTGGGGCCCTCAGGGTGCGGTGCGCCCCCTCCCCTTGGCAACCGTGCGTCACAAACTATGGTTTCCATGGCACCCATCTCCTGATCTGTTGACCTTACTGGACCTCAAGTGTTCTTTTAATACATGATATTATGAAACTGCACATATAATATATATACTTGATGTTGTACATTATATTATAGATTGATGTTTAGGTGTATATTGTATATGCTATATA
>NW_028068565.1:0-385 GCF_054177405.1 Leptonychotes weddellii
TTTAGAGGTCATTAAGAACCTGTTATCCCAAATGGAGTATCTATTAGAGCAGATAGTAGAAGATGCAGAGCAACCACTGCGTAACTTACAATTAATCAATCAAGAAGATCAAGCCAAGCTAATAACTCAAGGCACTAATACAACTCATCATGACTACAGTGCTCCAGTTCATGTGTTAATCAATCGACAAGCCAATCTTACACCTGATGCTACAGCAATAATGAGTGAAGAAGGTGAGCTTAGCTATCACCAGCTTGAAGAGAGTAGTAATCAGCTAGCGCATTACCTTATATCGCAAGGTGTCCGAGTAGAAGATAGAATAGGCATCTATATCAATAGAGGTTTAGATATGGTAGTTGGGCTACTGGCTATCTTAAAATCAGGA
>NW_028068566.1:0-385 GCF_054177405.1 Leptonychotes weddellii
TACAGATGTTACCACAGTGCTGGGAGGTTGTGCAAGGGGGTCTGGTTCCTTAGTGCCTAGGGGTTGTGCAAAACGGTCTGTTCTGTTTTGTGGCATGCAGCTCTTTCCAGGAGAGAAAGCATGACCTATAGATAAACAGAGAAAGGATAACCCATCATGGAATCTAAGGGTGCTTGTTAAACCTTCAAGATTACTAGGTCACCCGAGGGCCTGAGTTGGCTTTACCCATACATACCGTTTTTCTTAGAACTGAAAGAAGACCTTGGCTGCCCCCATTTTGACCTCAAACTTTCTAGTCGGGTTCTTCTTTCCAGCTTGTCTCTAGACTCAGATGGAAGACCCTGCTGGCAAGGCATCCAAAACTACCCCCTCGAGCACTAAGGAT
>NW_028068567.1:0-385 GCF_054177405.1 Leptonychotes weddellii
GCCTGGGTGGCTCAGTTGGTTAAGCGACTGCCTTCGGCTCAGGTCATGATCCTGGAGTCCCTGGATCGAGTCCCGCATCGGGCTCCCTGCTCGGCAGGGAGCCTGCTTCTGCCTCTGACCCTCCCCCCTCTCATGTGCTCTCTCTCTCTCATTCTCTCTGTCTCAAATAAATAAATAAAATCTTTAAAAAAAAAAAAATCCCTTTACATTTTAGCTCTAATTCTGCCTTCTGAAACACAAAAGCTAACTGAAATAGTTTCAAATAAGAGTAGAAGTATCACATACCTTAATGGGCAAAATCAGGGATATAATCAATGTGAAACTGCTTTGGAAAAGTTAAAAATTTCTATTAAGATGCATGGAATTGGGGCACCTGGGTGGCTCA
>NW_028068568.1:0-385 GCF_054177405.1 Leptonychotes weddellii
AAATATATATTTATAAACATATATAATTTATATTTTTATATTTAAATATATATTTATAAACATAATATATATTTTATGTTTAAATATATATTTAAAATAATATATTTTATATTTAAATATATATTATATATTATATATAATATATATTTATATTTATATATTTATATATTTTATATTTAAATATATATTTAAATATAATAATATATATTTAATATATTTAAATATATATATTAAGAGACTAAAATCACCTCCATTTCTCTTTTCCCCCCAGTTCTCCAAAAGAGATTGGGGGCTATTACGGCCCTCCAGGATCCAGATATAATTGAGTCTTTACCAAACAGCAATTTTAAAGCCTTCACTGGCTATTTGTGTGGCTGAGGAAGTA
>NW_028068569.1:0-385 GCF_054177405.1 Leptonychotes weddellii
GCCTGGGTGGCTCAGTTGGTTAAGCGACTGCCTTCGGCTCAGGTCATGATCCTGGAGTCCCGGGATCGAGTCCCGCATCGGGCTCCCTGCTCGGCAGGGAGTCTGCTTCTCCCTCTGACCCTCCCCCCTCTCATGTGCTCTCTCTCTCCTCTCATCCTCTCTCTCAAATAAATAAATAAAATCTTTAAAAAAAAAAAAGTTAAGTCTCTTTGGGGCCAACACGCAGTTGGTTCCAGACTCAAACTCAAAGTTCAAACTCCCTATCAGGGCTTCTGGTTTTCTCTACCCTTGCTTCTCCCCTGGATGGAGGAGGCTGAAGTAACCCTGAGGGCTAGCTCGCTCTCCATAGTCCTTGGGCACTGGTTTCAACCTTTGCTGCATCTGC
>NW_028068570.1:0-385 GCF_054177405.1 Leptonychotes weddellii
GGCGCCTGGGTGGCTCAGTTGGTTAAGCGACTGCCTTCGGCTCAGGTCATGATCCTGGAGTCCCGGGATCGAGTCCTGCATCGGGCTCCCTGCTCAGCAGGGAGTCTGCTTCTCCCTCTGACCCTCCTCCCTCTCATGCTCTCTGTCTCTCATTCTCTCTCTCTCAAATAAATAAATAAAATCTTTAAAAAAAAAAAAAGACATAGCTGATCAACATCACTAATTATCAGGGAAATGCAAATCAAAACCGCAACGGGATCTCACCTTAGGCCTGTCAGAATTCAAAAACATAAGAAATAACAAGTATTTGCAAGGAGAAAAAGGAACCCTCATACACTGTTGGTGGGAATTTAAATTGGTTTAGCCACTGTGGAAAAGAGTATGG
>NW_028068571.1:0-7943 GCF_054177405.1 Leptonychotes weddellii
GGAGGATCTGCTTCCCAGGTGGTTCACTCACATGGCCGGCAAGTCAGTGCTGGCCGTTCCTAAGCATGTGGGTCTCTCCACAGTGCTGCTTGAGTATCCTCATGGCATGTCTGCTGGTGCATCCCCACAGCAAGTGAGCTGAAAGGTCAACGTGGAAACATCCGTGTCTTTTATGAAGCTGGCCCCAGAAGTCACACGCTGTCACCTCCGCAATATCTAGTTAGTCACATAAATCAACTCTGTTCAGTAGGGGAGGGCCCCCACAAGGGGTGGATAAGAGGAGATAAAGATCACCCAGGTGACTGGCTTCCACACTGTGATACACCAGGGACTAAAGTTTGAGAAATAGTGATCCAACCTAAAGTTACAGTTTTACAGAGAGGGCAACAACTGTGTGTCAGAGAAGGGAGAGAATGTAACCAAGGCCAGCCAAGCATTTTTGGCAGAGTGAAGGTTCAGATCAAGAGGGCCTGGTCCTCAGCACAGTATAATTCCCCCCCATATTGCACAAGCAGACACTCCCTTTGGCCTTCCAAACTTTAGGAGAAATCCAACCCTCTCTCAGGGCAAGACTTCTCCCCAGCCTCCAACAGGAAGCTGATGCTGCAGCCACTTACTGGGCTCCCAGACACCCGCTCTGGGGCTGGGTCCAGGCATGTTAGCTGATTTTGAAGACAGATAGTGAATCTTGGGTCAAGGGTCATATACCCCCCACTCCCACCCCAAGGTTGCAAGCTAACTATCCACAGGCTGTGTTCAGCCACAGATACATCTGCTTGGACTAAACAGGGCATTGCTAGTTTGTTTTGTTTTTTTAATGAGTTGTTAATTAGATGTGAAATCAGGATATTTCACATAAAAATCTAGATATGAGGTTTCTCTTGAAATAATTAGAAGTGTTGACAATGCCTGGTCTACTCTTGTCCACAGTAACCCTGTGCTAGAGTTATGTTTTGGCTATACATGATCCCTTATTAACCATGGTCCCTGCCATTCCTCTGTTTTCCTAAATTCCCTTCTTATTCTCTACAAGCCATTGAACTGACTACTCTTAACTTAACCCAGCTTCCCATTTACAGGTAGCTAAACTAACACCTTGACAGTTGGTGGGCTTGCATTTATTAAATGACTTTCCCAAGGCCACATGGCTGGTGAGCAGTAGGGTAAAGATTGTGGCAGGCTATGTTCCTACCTAAGCTGACACTCTTCCCAAAGCAGTCCTCCGCATCTCTTACAAATAGGCTTCAAAATACCTACAGGATATTCTAGATTACTCAGCTAACGTGACCCTCTTCCTCTCACTGGATCTTTAGCCTGAAGAGGGTCTCATATTGCACAGCTGAATGGGGGATATTTCAAGAAAGAGGAATCATACAGCTCAATTCCAATCCATTACCATAGTATGAAAAAGGAGATTTGAAAGTTGACACATACCTCCATTCTAAAGGAAGGATAGCAAATAAAACATAGTAGATAAAGAAAATGCAAGGACAAAACCACTCAAGTCCCAGGAACAATTGGCAACAATTCCTACACGTCACAAATTCCAACCTATCAAACTACCAGGCTCTTCATCTTAAATCTTTCAATTTACCATTTATTATTACTAAAAATAAGTTATTTTAAATCTTTCAAGGAAGTTTCTTGCTTCCCCATTTCCTGACCTTTATATGAAGTCACCATCTTGGCCTACACATGAAAGGCAAGTGTTTTAACTAAATTGCATATAAAAATGGTGGCGGAGAGGGATTGAGGGAGATTTTGGCACACTGAAAGCTCCCTGTGACAGATGATCTTGAAAGCCAGGCTCAACAGCTGCTCTGGTGATCGATACAGAGAACTCAGATTCCCCAGCACCAACTGGCTTCTGCCAAGGTCACGGGCTTATGTCCAAATGCACTGAACTGGGAGGGGTGATTTTGCTTCCCCTGGCCCCCCGAGCTCAGATCAGCTTTCGCTTGTGAATCTGCAAGGACTAGTGAGTTCAAGAGGTGGGGGTGCACTCTGACTGCCACCACAGAGCCACGAGTTGTGGCAGATCTGGGGAGCCTGTGTTCTGCTCCCCCACAACATGATGAGGCAGTGGTGAAGGGGTATCTTTGTCACAGAGCACTGGACATGCTGACTCACCTCTCTGGACCCCCACCCCCCCACTTCCACACCGGAATCCTAGCACCTCCCCGTCCATCACATCAGGAGGCTCTGATTTCCTTCGTGGAATTCAAGGCTGAGCCCTGGGGACCAGTCAGCTAGGGGTGGTGCAGATAGAATGGTTCTTTCCTCCAAGTCACGTGCAAGTCAGGGCTACTTCTGGGCAGCAAGGAAGGAATGAAATGAATTGGAGAATTGCGTCTCCTTTCATTTATTCCTTCTCACATTCACTAGGTATCTATGATGTGCTCTGTGCAGGGATTAAGGACCGAAGGGGTGAGACAGGAGCCTCTCACAAGAAGCTTCGGTAGAGGAGAGAGATTGAGGAGAAAGTGGTTGCGAGGAAATGAGATGACCATTATCATCTGGGAAGTGGGGGAGGGGGGAATGGAAATGCAGGGAATGAGGAGCAGGGGAGGAAGGGACATTAGGGAGAGATGAGAAAGATCAGGAGGATTAAGTACCAACTGGACAGAGGAGTGAAGGTGTATCAGACAGAGAAAGAGACTGAGTCAAAGCCTGGTGGCAAGAGCAATTCAGGTGCAATTTAGGGAATTAGAAGCAACTCCATATAAATAGGGGACAGAGGCCAGGTGAATAAAGGTCTTAAAAAGTCTGGTAATGCATTTTCACTCAGTCTAAGTTCACTGGGGACACAGTGAAATGTTATCACCAGGGAGGTGACACGCAGAGCTGGAGTTTAGGGAATACCACTAGTCCTGCCAGGTAGGAAATGAAACACATAGCTGGCCTCAAACCCACCATAAACGTCTCTGTTGAGAAACAGAATAAAAGTGAGGTAAGAATGGGCTGAAGCTATAGCCTTCTGGGCCCTCAGTCCAAAGCAGGCAGAGGCATTCAGGATTTCTACTCCTGTGGGAAGAACAGGGAATAAACCTTCACAGGAGGAAAGGCTCAAGACTTCAGTCAGGCTCCCTGCTGAAAAGCAAAAGGCAGATCATGGGCCCCTGTTATTAGGAGGGGACTGAAAATCATTGGCGATGTGGCCAGTGCCTGGTAAAAATAGGGGGGCGTATGGGGATCCATCCCTCCAGCCAGGAATCCAGCTGAACCAAGCCGTATGCTCCCTCAGGTAACTGGACCAGAATATCTCCACTGTGTCTGTGGAGCAGGAATCTCAAATGGTTGACAGAAAACACAGTTTTGGATAGCAGACCCAGAATCTGATGGAAGAAAACATCACAGATCTTCTAGAGAAGAGGGAAATATATCAGAACAAAATAGAACTCCTACCTAAGATAATCCTGCAAGATCAAATTACAAAACACATGAAGGAGCTAATCTTAAGAAAAGAAAGCCCACCATTCAAACTGTAAAACCAAAACCAAATAAAAATTAAAAATAACATCAAACCGTATAAAAATCAAGAATGGAATAATAACCAGGAGGTAAATAACAAAGGACAATTTTCTAATCTAATAAAAGACTTTCATTAAGTAGGATTGTAATACTCAAAGAGGTAATAAAGAACAAAAAATTCTGAACCAGAAGTAGGTAAGTGGCAGCAGGAATAGTGAACAAAAAAGGAATCTAATAGAAAATTTTTAAATAAACAATAATAATTACAATGAGTTTTAAAATTTAATATAGGATATATCTGTATCAGACTGGTAGAGTAATAAGAAGAGTAAAAATTCAATTGTAAGATAATGTCTTCCATCAGATTCAAGACACTATCAATTTTAAGATGCATCTTTATTTCATGTACCATTAAAAAAAGAAAAAAAAAGTTGCTGTAGTGATGAACTTTTGATGTTGTCAACATGACTAGACCGCAGTAGAGTCTCCAGGTAGTCAAACACTGGTCTAGAATCTGTTGTGAAGGGATTTTGCTGATGTGATTAAAGTCTTTCATCAGTCAACTATAAATTAATCATAAGGGAGATTCTTTTGGGTGGGCCTAACCTAATCAGGTGAGCCCCTTAAAAGAGATCTCAGGAACTCCTTCAGCTCAGAGACTAAACAGCTTGATGTTCTGGCTTACTTGTGACATTCCATTTCTGGGGACTTGAGACTCGCTTAGCCAACTGCTGAGACAATTCCTTACAAAAAAGCAATCTTTCCATCTATGTCCATTCACTTACCTATCTGGACACAGAGATATACAGTCTCTAGTCATCCATCTATCTATCTGGATATATATGGATACTATATTGACAATCAGAGTTAACTGCACACAGCAACATTGATGAATTTTACATCATAATGATGAGCCAAAGAAGACAGATAAAAAAGAACCCATAGTTCAAAAACAAGCACAATTAGTCTATAGGGTTGGAAGGCAAGATACAGTTATCCCAGGGGTTGGGCAGAGCTGTGAGTGGAAGGACAGTAGAGGGCTTGGGTTTGCTGTTAATGTAGTTGCTTCATCTGGGAAGAAAGAGGCAGGCTCCACAGGGGGCTCCCTTTGAGGAAATTCATTGATCTGTGTACTTGTGATGTGTGTACTTTTCTGTGTGTATGTTATTCTGCAATCAAAGTGATTCTTTAAAAATGCTACTGGTTCACACATGTGAAGTTTAAATGATGGCCTGCTCTGGAGCTAAGAAGTCAGCTGTTGTGTTGGGTGGGGGGAGAGAGGGTCTGCTGATTGAGAAAACCAAAGGGCAAGCATAGGTCCTCTCTTCTCACTGGTACTTTAGAATTTTGCCTTTGTAAATGTGTCTAATATGACATGAGAAGACCAAAGCTTTTAGATTTGTATTATACGTTTTTAAATATACTGTTTATTGTATATCTTGTGATACATTTAGAGAATATAACTCCTTTTTGTAGCTTTTATGGTCACTGATTATAATTAGGGATTATGCCAAAGTACCTCTAAACTACAATCAAATACAAAATCAACAATTAAGAATATAGTTTTTAAAATATATGTTTGGAAAATTTGAAAATACTCTTAAATATCAAAACTTCTGAGTTGCCAAAAAAGTGGTACTTAGAGGAAAATTTATTCTCTAAAGCACATTTAAAGTAAGACTGAAAATAATGTTAAGCATTCAACCCAAGAAAGTACAGGAGAAAAAACAGTAAAAATTAGAAGAATGAAAAGAGGGAAACATTTGATGTTAATGAAAAAGAAGACAAAGAATCAAAAGAGATAATCAAACAAAACTCAACTCTGGTTCATAAAATAACATAAATAAAACCCCAGCAAGAATGAACTAGAAAAAAAAAGAAAAGAGAGAGAGAGATCACAAAAAATGTAGTAACAAAGTGCAGACATAAATAAAAATAAAGAAAATATTTTTAAATCATAAGAAATTAAGAGAAAATTTATACTATTTTTTGTAGATTTTTCAATTTTGTGTATTTTCAAATACACAAATTTGAAAATGTAATAGAAATAAAAAACTTTCGGGGAATCTTGTAAATTATGAAAACTGACTCAAGTACAAATCAAAATCCTGCACAAAATTAGATATTGGATAAGTTTAATTGGTAGTCCGTATTTTCATACAAAAAAAAAATGACTAAATGAATTCATGGTCACTTTTTACTAATCTTCAAGGACCAAAGAACTCCTCTCTTGTTCAAAATATAAAAAGGCAGTGCAAGAATAAAACATATAGCTCAATTTCACTTATAAATGGGGATGCAAAAAAATAATTAAAATATTTTAATATATGGTGTACCAACAACAACAGTAACAATAACAATGAAATATCACATCCAGATTTGTTTACTGTCAGGCCAGGAATACAAAGATGTTTCAGCTGGAATAAAATCAATTTAATCCACAATTTTTTAATATTAATTACAAAAGGCATATCATCTCTTATTAAGTGAAGAAGAAGCATTTGATATAATTCAACCTTCAACTATGAGAGAACTTCAGGAAAAGTAGAAATACAAAGAAATGTTCTCAAGTATATAAAGGCTTCATCAAAAATATGCAATAAACAGGGCGCCTGGGTGGCTCAGTCGTTAAGCATCTGCCTTCGGCTCAGGTCATGATCCCAGGGTCCTGGGATCAAGTCCCACATCGGGCTCCCTGCTCAGCAGGAAGCCTGCTTCTCCCTCTCCCACTCCCCCTGCTTGTGTTCCTGCTCTCGCTCTCTCTCTGTCAAATAAATAAATAAAATCTTTAAAAAAAAATATGCAATACACATTGTTATTTTCATCATTATTTGGTAATTATTCAGGATTTAATTTGTGATAGGCATTATTTAAATATCTATCTATATACACAGAGAGAGAAAGAAGAAATATAAATATATATATACATCCCAAGTCACACAACTTCTAAGTGACAGAGCCTAATTTCAAATCCACTGGACCCCAGAGTTGCATTTTTAACCAATATGCTGCATGGCCTCTTTATGATGAAATACTAGAAACATTCCCTTTAAGATCTGGAGGAAGCCAAGGAGGCCTGGTGTCACCCCTACTATTCAACATTGTCCAAGAGTCCTGGCCAATGCAATAAGAAAAACAAACACATGATTTAAAAAAAAAAAAAAAAGATAACCAGAGATAAAATGGCCTTAACTTGTAGACAATATGATTAGAAAATTCAAGAAAATTACAGATAAACTATGAGAAAATAGAAATTCTGCAAGTTGCAAGATTAATTCACAAATCCACTAGTGTTCCCAGAAAACAGTTCTATCCATTAAAAAAATGTAGTGGAGCATGGAGTGTTTTTCCATCTTTTTATGTCTTCTTCAATTTCTTTCATGAGTGTTCTGTAGTTCCTAGAGTATAGATCCTTTACCTCTTTGGTTAGGTTTATTCCGAGGTATCTTATGGTTTTTGGTGCTATTGTAAATGGAATCATTTCTCTAATTTCTCTTTCTACAATTGCATTGTTAGTTTATAAGAAAACAACTGATTTCTGTGCATTGATTTTATATCCTGCCACATTACTGAATTGCTGTATGAGTTTTAGTAATTTGGGGGTGGAGTCTTTTGGATTTTCCACATAAAGTATCATGTCATCTGTGAAGAGAGAGGGTTTGACTTCTTCTTCGCCAATTTGAATACCTTTTATTTCTTTTTGTTGTCTGATTGCTGTTGCTAGGACTTCTAGTACTATGTTGAACAAGAGTGGACATCCTTGTCATGTTCCTGATCTTAAAAAAAATAAACATTGTTAAAATGTCTATGCTCCCCAGAGCAATCTATACCTTCAATGCCATCCTGATCAAGATTCCAATGACATTTTTCAAAGTGCTGGAACAAACAATCCTAAAATTTGTGTGGAATCAGAAAAGACCCTGAATCGCCAAGGAAATGCTGAAAAAGAAAAACAAAGCTGGGGGCATCACGTTGCCCGATTTCAAGCTATATTACAAAGCAGTGATCACCAAGACAGCATGGTACTGGCACAAAAACAGATATATAGACCAAAGGAACAGAATAGAGAGCCCAGATATGGACCTTCAACTCTATGGTCAAATAATCTTCGACAAAGCAGGAAAAAATATGCAGTGGAAAAAAGACAGTCTCTTCCAATAAATGGTCCCGGGAAAATTGGACAGCTATATACAGAAGAATGAAACTCAACCATTCTCTAACACCACACACAAAGATAAACTCAAAATGGATGAAAGACCTCAGTGTGAGACAGGAATCCATCAAAATCCTAGAGGAGAACATAGGCAGTAACCTCTTTGACATTGGCCACAACAACTTCTTTCAAGATACATCTCCAAAGGCTAGTGAAACAAAAGCAAAAATGAACTTGTGAGACTTCATCAAGATAAAATCTTCTGCACAGCAAAGGAAATAGTCAACAAAACAAAGAGGCAACCCACAGAATGGGAGAG
>NW_028068572.1:0-385 GCF_054177405.1 Leptonychotes weddellii
TGTTCCCCAATGATTAGTGATCTTGAGCATCTTTTCATGTCTTTTTTGTCCATTTATATATCTTTGGAGAAATGTCTATTCCAGTCTTTTTCCCATTTTTGAATTTTTTTTGGTGGTGGTGATGAGTTTCAGGAGTTCTCTTTATATTTTGGATGTTAATCCCTTGTCAGATCTATGATTTGCAGATATTTTCTCCCATCCTGTGGGTTGTCTTTTTACTCTGGATAGTGTCTTTTGATGCACACAATTTAAAAATTTCATGAGGTTCGATTTGTCTGTTTTTTCTCTTGCTGCCTCTGCCTTTGGTGTCATATACAAGAAATCACTGCCAAATTCAGTGTCATGAAGCTTTTGTCCGGTGTTTTCTTCCAAGGGTTTTGTTGTT
>NW_028068573.1:0-385 GCF_054177405.1 Leptonychotes weddellii
TTTAGCATATTATCTATAGCAAAAAGAAATTACAAGTATCACAGGAAAATGAATAAGGGAAACATTGGAAATATTTAAGGGGTAGGGATGAATATTTATGTATAGTATCTATAAACTTGTTCTATTTAGTTCTAATTAATTCATATAATAATGTGAACAAAGAAATAATGTATGATTTAGAAAAATCTTTTTCAGGGGCACCTGGGTGGCTCAGTCGTTAAGCGTCTGCCTTAGGCTCAGGTCATGATCCCAGGGTCCTAGTATCGAGCCCTGCATCAGGCTCCCTGCTTAGCAGGGAGCCTGCTTCTCCCTCTCCCACTCCCCCCTGCTTGTGTTACCTCTCTCGCTATGTCTCAATCTGTCAAATAAATAAAACCTTTAAAAA
>NW_028068574.1:0-385 GCF_054177405.1 Leptonychotes weddellii
GGCGCCTGGGTGGCTCAGTTGGTTGGGCGACTGCCTTCGGCTCAGGTCATGATCCTGGAGTCCCTGGATCGAGTCCCGCATCGGGCTCCCTGCTCGGCAGGGAGTCTGCTTCTCCCTCTGACCTTCCCCCCTCTCATGCTCTCTCTCTATCTCATTGTCTCTCAAATGAATAAATAAAATCTTTAAAAAAAAAAAAAAACTTATGAATTTTTTTACTTTACAGTGGTGTGAAAGCAATACTTCAAATTTTAAATTTTGATCTTTTCCCAGGCTAAGTGATACACAGTATGATACTCTCCCATGGTGCTGAGCTGTAGCTGGGAGCCTCAGCTCCCAGTCAGCCATACGATCACAAAGGTTAACAACCAACACATTTACAACCATT
>NW_028068575.1:0-385 GCF_054177405.1 Leptonychotes weddellii
AAAAACAAACAGGGTTCTGGAGGGGAGGGGGGTGGGAGGATGGGTTAGCCTGGTGGTGGGTATTGAGGAGGGCACATTCTGCATGGAGCACTGGGTGTTATGCACAAACAATGAATCATGGAACACTTCATCTAAAACTAATGATGTAATGTATGGGGATTAACATAAGAATAAAAAAAATAAATTAAAAAAAAAAAAAGAAAATCACAGAGAAATTACTGATTGAAAAGAACTTAAATTCTCTTCCCCCTAGAAAATTACTAGTTTACATTCAGAGACCTCTCCTTCTCCAAGGAAAGGCCCGTCCTGAGTCACCATGAATTCTCCGTTGAAAATTACTCGCTTTGTACAGGGATATGCATCTTGAAATACACTGTCAAAGATA
>NW_028068576.1:0-385 GCF_054177405.1 Leptonychotes weddellii
CCTCCACTCCCCCTGCCTGTGCTCCTCTCTCACTGTGTCTCTCTCTGTCAAATTCATTTCCCAGTTAGGATATTGTGCTAGAGTTATGCAAGATGTCACCATTAGGATAAACTGGATGAAATGTATGAGATCTGTTTTATTTTTCACAATTGCATGAGAACCTACAGTTACCTCGAAATAAAGAGTAAAAAAAAAAAAAGAAGAAGAAAATGCATTTCAAAGTAAGTTTCTGTTTGGGGCTTTACCTTTTTGCCACACCTGATTCTTTGGAAGGGTGATGTTCAAGTCGAAGGGGGTGTGGTTAGGCTGATACTGGAAGCCCAGATAGAGTGTCATTAAAAGGGGACGGGTGCCTGGGTGGCTCAGTTGGTTAAGCGACTGCCTT
>NW_028068577.1:0-385 GCF_054177405.1 Leptonychotes weddellii
GTGTGTGTGTGTGTGTAAAAAGATAAAGCAAAGGGGCGCCTGGGGGGCTCAGTTGGTTAAGCACCTGACTCTTGATTTCAGCTCAGGTCCTGATCTCAGGGTCGAGCCCCGTGTCGGGCTCCGCACTCAGTGGGGAGTCTGCTTGAGATTCTCTCCCTCTGCCTCTGCCCCTCCCCCTCCCAAAAAGAGATAAAGCAGAAGTGGCTAAATGATGGTAGCTGGTGGTTCCAGGTGAAAATTACATAGGTGTTCAATGTACTGATTCTGCAACTTTTTGTAGGTTTGAAGTTCTTGTGGAGGAAGGAAGGAATGGGAACAACTAAAAAGCCCATCAATAAGGAACAGGTTTAATAAATTATGAGACACACAACAAAATGTGATGCAG
>NW_028068578.1:0-385 GCF_054177405.1 Leptonychotes weddellii
CCAGTATCCACTTCTAAAATTTTTTACTAGACACACCTCTCAAGGATGATTTACATCCTTGCTTGTTCACCCCATCCGTGTAATAGCAGCTACGCTGAGTCAGTTAAAATGATAGGCTCACGGGGGAAGCCCACATCCTTCCATCTTTGCTTTGGGTTGAGTCTGGAGCCTTGGTTCCTCAGAGCCTTTTTCAGTCTTACATCTTTTACTGTTCGGGGTTTAGAAATATCTTCCCCAGACTTTGGAGTCCCAAATTTCTGAACTATATCCCCTTTCATTTCTTTTCTTTCTTTCTTTCTTTCTTTCCTTTCTTTCTTTCTTTCTTTCTTTCTTTCTTTCTTTCTTTCTTTCTTTCTTTCTTTCTTTCTTTCTTTCTTTCTTTCTT
>NW_028068579.1:0-385 GCF_054177405.1 Leptonychotes weddellii
CGCCTGGGTGGCTCAGTCGTTAAGCGTCTGCCTTCGGCTCAGGTCATGATCCCAGGGTCCTGGGATCGAGTCCCACATCGGGCTCCCTGCTCCGCGGGAAGCCTGCTTCTCCCTCTCCCACTCCCCCTGCTTGTGTTCCTGCTCTCACTATGTCTCTCTCTGTCAAATAAATAAATAAAATCTTTAAAAAAAAAAAAATGTAAAGTTTCTGCTCTTTGAAAGAGACAAATAAAATGAAAAGGCAAGCCTTAGACTGGGAGAAAATCTTACCAATACCTATATGTGATATAGGACTTGTACCAAAAATATACAAAGAAGTCTTACAGCCCAGTAGGAAAATGAACACCACCCCCCAGAATGGTCAAAAAGCATGAATAGAGTCAAA
>NW_028068580.1:0-385 GCF_054177405.1 Leptonychotes weddellii
CTGGGTGCAGGCGGGGGCTGGGAGGGGGGGCGTGGGTCTCTGGGAAAGAGGGCACATCAGACAGACAGATATAAAAAGGTTGCTGGCGGAGGACTAGAAAGGACTCTAAGCTTGGATTGGGAATTAACCTTTAAAATTATATTCTTTGGAAGCAGTTGTCAGGCCTACTATGAGAAGAGACCAGAAAGGTCTCTCTAGGGTTGGAAGATCAGAAAAGAAAAAAAAAAAAAGACTGTGAAATGGCTTGTGTGTGTGTGTGTGTGTGTGTGTGTGATAGTTGGTCCTTACCTTAAAAATTCTTCATTTAAAAATAATGCCTTCTCCCCCCCGCCCCGAGGAGAGGCGGTACTTATTCTAACACCAATAGCCTTTCTTCTTTTTTTTT
>NW_028068581.1:0-385 GCF_054177405.1 Leptonychotes weddellii
CCGCATTGGGCTCCCTGCTCTGCGGGGAGCCTGCTTCTCCCTCTCCCACTCCCCCTGCTTGTGTTCCCTCTCTCTCTGTGTCTCTCTCTGTCAAATAAATAAATAAAATCTTAAAAAAAAAAAAAAAAGAATGTACCGGCCATTGCCTGCCACCAGAATGGACTCACACGGTCTTTGCTTCTTCACATCACTAACTTACGATTCAGAATCGGAACTGGTGAAAAACCTGGCATAAAAAAAACAAAAAAAAACTTCAACAACCCAGAATGCATTGGACGCCCACTGTTAAAATAAAAATTTTACTGAAAATAATTTCACACACACAAAATCATAAATTACTTCATATGATAATATAACATCAACACACACACACTGCAAGTTAGTT
>NW_028068582.1:0-7943 GCF_054177405.1 Leptonychotes weddellii
CGTTCTGCATGGAGCACTGGGTGTTATGCACAAACAATGAATCATGGAACACTTCATCTAGAACTAATGATGTAATGTATGGGGATTAACATAAGAATAAAAAATAAATAAATAAATAAATAAAAATAAAATTATGGAAGTTTACT
This sequence comes from Leptonychotes weddellii, assembly GCF_054177405.1. Taxonomy (NCBI): domain Eukaryota; kingdom Metazoa; phylum Chordata; class Mammalia; order Carnivora; family Phocidae; genus Leptonychotes; species Leptonychotes weddellii. Next base: position 147 of record NW_028068582.1, read on the forward strand.
AAATGCAGGATAAAAGAAGGGAATTCAATCACTCATTTAAAAATTGTATTGGGAGTCTAACTGAATCAAGGCTTAAACAACACTCTAGAGTCTAATCATAGTTAAAATTCTTTTAAGTTTTCTCTAGAGATATTCTGTAAGGGCTTTTATTATAATGTGCAAACAGGTTTCATCTGAAATTACAACAGGAAGTTATTTATTTTGAAACAAATCATGTATATAGAATAAAAATATAGAAGTTCAGTAAAATACGCAATTATTTTGGTCAGGAGAGCCTGGGTGGAACAGTCAATTGACATTATTACTCTTGGTTTTGGCTAAGGTCTGATCTCAGGGTTGTGAAATCAGGCCCCACATGGAGCTCCCTGCTCAGTGCAGAGGCCAATAAATAAATAAATAAATAAATAAATAAATAAATAAATTTTTTTTAAAAATTAAGTATTTTGGCTGGCAAGTGCAAATTGAAAAAAAATAATCTAATGCTAAATTAGACATTTTTGCATGATCAGAAAAATCCAGACAAAAAGATCATAAACTGTAATTGTTTTAAGAATTTTTTCCTCCAGCTTTTTAGTTTGATTGTAATGATTATATTTACCTTGATAAATAAAACAAACAAAAATAACAGCTGAAGTCAAAGACCTATTATGCATGAAGGAAGCAATGAATCAATGAAATGGAATGCCATTTTAAAAATCAAATTTCATTATTTTGCTCTCTAAGCATAGTATCCCTAGGTAGAGAGAACACGATAAAAGATCACTGAGATATGTTGTTTATAAGTCTATAACAGACTGTGATTATAGACATTAAACTGTAAAAGTTCCTTTCCTATTACTACAACAACACAGGTCAAAGATTCAAATAAAACTAAAATTTATTAATAAGATATCATGAGGAAAATTAGAAAATAATTTATGATGAATGAAAACAAAAAAACCAATAAACCAGAACTTATTGTATGCAGCAAAATCAGTGCTCAGAGGGAAATTTATAGCTTCAAATTCCTTTATTAAAAAAGGAGAAAGGGGGGCACCTGGATGGCTCAGTCCATTAAGAATCTGACTGGCTCAGGTCATGATCTCAGGATCCTGGGATTGAGCTCCACGCTCAGTGGGGATTCTGCTACTCCCTCTTCCTCTGCCTTCCCCCTGCTCCTGCTTTCTCTCTCTCTTAAATAAATAAATAAAACCTTAAAAAATGGGGGGAGGGGAGAAAGGCCTTAAATCAGTGGCCAAGCTTTCTGCCTTCGGAAACTGGAAAAAAGAGGAAAAACCTAAATCCAAAGCAAAACAGAAATTAAAAAGTTAAAATAATTTGAATAGATGAAAAAGTCTGAGTACTAACATTCTTAGAAATTAAATGAAATCCAGAATGGATTTGTCTAATGGAAATCTTAGTAGAATCCTGCACTCCTTAATATCCATTCTGTGACACTAAGTGGCCAGATGTAGGCAAAATTAAACCTATACACGGTGTTTCATGACGGATTGCTAGAGCTTTCCCCTAGCCTCCAACACAAAGTATCAGAAAGTGCCATCCTTTGGTCACTGAATGTTGTCATCAAAAGAGACCAAACACTGAGCTGGCACATTCTAAGCATTTCGAAATGTTATCTGTTACCAACTATGAAGTTCAAAATAAAAACATCAATTAATATATAGTCAACATCCAAGATGAAACAATTTGATGGGAGCTTCATTGAAGTCAGTTTCCTATATCTTTTGCCTACAAGGAGTTGAGAAGGTGATCCCAAATTACTAGAGGTATATAATTAGCTGGTATTGAGAAGAATGGCTCTGAATATGTAAAGGTCCATGTCTCAGTCAAAATTTTGATAGTAAAATACCCAATTAAAGAAGATTTGAAAGGTTTAAAGATATGGAAGCTTTTAAAATAATAAAAAAATAGTATTTTTACTTGAAAAGCACTTGTATATATTTTGTATTTGATGTATTTAAATCTGTAAATGAAATAGGCTTATTTAGAGTAAAAGCATTATGAGTTATTTGAAATTTGTAACAGAATAATTGATGTAGAATCCTTTTAAGTTGAAATCTTACAATGTTTATCATCAACGTGTGGAAATATGTGAAGAGACTGAATGTTTCCCTTATTTGTAAGATTATTTTATCAAATTTATTAGCAGTATTTAGTACCAGAAGGTTTAATTAACTCAGAAATCTGAAATACTTAAGATGGAGTTGAGTTAATGAATGTATGTTTAAATGTTTTTAGGCTATTTAATTAACTCAATATTTAAATGAGACTAAACACTCTTTAAAGACCTTTTAAACATAGTAATGATATCATTTTAGGTTTATAAAATGGGAAATAATTTTGCAAACTTAAATTTGAAAGGAAACTTTAGTTTTCCACTACCCTATGGTGTCTTTATCTTAGGAAAGGTAGAAATATCTTGTGCCATCCCCTAAACATCACAGTTTCCCTTTTTTTGTAACACTGAAAGTTACAGGATCACTCTTATTCTGCTTACCACAAAAGAAGTTTAAGAGGCTGATGACCAAGTAAAATATTGGCAAGTGGCAAATTCTTATTCTAGGCTCTGCAATTTCAATTGTTCTTTCTCTAATTTTAAGAGTGTTTTAGGGCACCTGGGTGGCTGAGTTGTTGAGCATTTGACTCTTAATTTTGGCTCAGGTCATGATCTCAGGGTGGTAGGACTGAGCCCCACATCAGGTTCTGCACTCAGCACAGAGTCTGCTTGGGATTCTCTCTCCCTTTCCCTCTGCCCCTCCCATTGTGCTCTCTCTCTCTCAAATAAATAAATAAATAAAATCTTTAAAAAAATTTTTTTTGCCATATCTAGAAAGCAGAACTCTTGATTGAGCCTAAAAAAACTAACTAAATGCTGTGAAAAATGCTTTATCAAAATAGAAGACAATCAAAATTAATAGCCTTTCAAATTCAGGATTCTGGCTCAAAAATTAACAAGAGCATGGTGCCCCTAAAAAGGAGACATTATCCAACAAAGAGGCAAAACAAATCAAACTGATAAAAAGGATAACCAATTTTCAGGTCATTCCAGAATACGTCATTGATTTCAGCAAGTACAACTCTGGAAATTTTAGCACTTCAGAATCCTAATACAGGATTCTTAACAAAATCCAGCAATGATCTTGTTGGAAACATACCAGGAGAGCTAAAGGGAATCAAGTTTGTCTTTAGTTGCTTGTATCTCTAAATCCAAATGATTCATTTTTTTCCAGTGCAGGTCTTAAAATTGAGCTTTTGATACTTAATGGGGCAAGGAAATCTATGCCAAACAGATTTCCTTTTAACTTTCCTTTCCCTTCTGAATTTGTCAAGGATCTTAGTATTCTAAACAGTGATACACCATTCAGTTTTTAAAAACTATCTGCTTCTACACTCTACTTCTGATCAAAAGTTTTTTAAAGTCATTTTCTCAGTAAATTTTCTCAGTTATAATATTTTGTGGTTTTGGACTTTGTCATCTTTTGATACCCTGGTTTATACATGTAGGATCCCCCTCTCCTTTGAAAAATTACCTCATAATTTTTAAAAATGTGATTACTCCTCCTATCAAAGTAAAGTCTGACATATTTTACTAAGAAATCTGTAAAGACATCTTGGTCTTCCAGATTGAAATCACTTACACTATTTCCATATTTACCAGACTAATGGAATAAAAGAAAATAGAAATGAGTTCTTTCTAAATACCATTTGTCCAAAATGTGTGTCAAGGCAAATCATAAGTGGCTTTAAAAAATTCCCTTTACTCTATTGATCCTATAATGACTCCAAACTGAAATAAATCAATAAATTAATAAACAAAAAAAAGATCATAGAATGTATACACATTTATGGTAGGAAGCAGCATTAGATTACTCTCACCTAATCTATCAAGCTAAATAGCAACACATGTTCTTTATGGAAATGTTTCATGCTATTTCAAAGTCCATATAACTTGTACCCTTATGATTTAAGCCCCTATGAGTCAAGCTCTTATAACTCAGTCTGTAAACCATTCCCGGACACAACCAACAACCTCTGCCATCAGCTATTCAAAGTAACTTTGTTCAGATTACAGAACAACCTAAGTACCCTTCCCCAGATCAGGATATTTCTCTCGAATGATATTTTTTTTTTCTTCTTTAAAGATTTTGCTTATTTATCTGACAGACAGCAAGCACATGTAGGGGAAGCGGCAGGCAGAGGGAGAGGGAGAAGCAGGCTTCCCGCAGAGCAGGGAGCGGTCGCAGAACTCGATCCCAGGACCCTGGGAGCATGACTTGAGCCAAAGACAGACGCTTAGTGACTGAGCCACCCAGGCGCCCAGATATTTTAAGTACCCTACCAGTTTCTCACAGTAGAATGCCTAGACTTTAGGGTCTGAGAAAATCCATCATACTATGTAAAGTTACCTGAACCAAATAGCAACTCAGAGGAATAGTTTGTTTTTTTCTGGTCAAAATGCAGTCATATAAATATAAACATGGTCAAAGAAACAGTGTGAGTTTGAATACTTTAGACAAAATCACTATCAGTAGTCATTGCAAAGGGAGGTGACTCATTTAGGAGATGATCCAGCTGTTCTTGGGTAAATTTGAAGATGATCTTTAGTACTTATAAGTGACTAAATGTTTTTTCTATTACTTTTTAAACTCAAAAATATATACAATAAAATCACCTCCAAAATCATATGGATGCAAACCAATTTTAAACTTAACACCTCTGCAATGATGTAGGCAGAATGGACAAAAAAAGAAACAGATTAGAAATAAAATGATATATAACCAAATGATAATTTTATAATTGCTTATATTTAAGAATGTCTTGCAGACACTAGAAACCCATGAATCAAGTAATTATCTTAATTAGATGAAATGATAAACTGCTGAATTAAACATGAATACACACATATATATTTACTTATATATGTAAATATGATGTATACATAACTCTATATGTATTTAAGTATACAAATATATGCATGTGTGTATATACATATACATATATATATATTTTTTTTTTACTTGCCCATAGGACAATTCTTTCTTCTCATTCTTTCTTACTGGTTAGATTGTTCTCTCTCTTGATGTAGAGGTCCATACACACTTTATGTCCTAATTTCAAACAGTTTCTTTCCCAAATACTGTTTGAGACCTCTAATTGACCAAAAATAATTTTGCCTCCTACAAATAACAAATGTTTTCTTATACAAGTGTATACATTAGATTTCCAGAGCTCACTGTGCCCTGTTAACGTCATTCTGCTTTATTTCTCTTTATTTTGAGGCAAACCCCCAAACACCATTATACTTAATGTATAATGTATAAAGTATAATTTTAGAAAGCTTGTAATTCTGAGGATCCTTTCAAATTTGGAAAAGAATCTGCTGTTCTAAATTGATTATGTTCAACACGGCTTAATACACTTAACCCATGAGTTTTGTTCTGAAATAAATGACTTGTACCTAAATATAGTACAATGTCATCAATAACAAATAGAAAGTTAATGCTAGAGGTGAAGTCCCATCCTGGACATGGAATCCTCGTGCATGTTACTTCAGTTTCGTGGAAATGTACCCCCACTGTATTTCATCTTTCATCAACTGGTATATATGACCAGGGCATTATGCATGGGACAAACCTCTTCTAAATTCCTCATCCTTTAAATTGACTAATTATAGTTAGAATTTCTTCTTACCAACAATGGTACTTCTACTTCTGCAATGCCCTAAATGCAGCAACTATACCGATAATAATGGTACAGAGTGCCAGGAAAATCAATATCCGTTAGGATATACGGAGCCAAATATGCACTTAGTATGTGTAACTACTGGGGCGCCTGGGTCGCTCAGTTGTTAAGTGTCTGCCTTTGGCTCAGGTCATGATCCCAGGGTCCTAGGATCGAGCCCCACATCGGGCTCCTGGCTCAGCGGGGAGCCTGCTTCTCCCTCTCCCTCTGCCTCTCTCCCTGCTCAGGCTCTCTCTCTGTATCTCTGTGTCTCAAATGAATAAATAAAATCTTTAAAAAATATATATATATATGTGTGTAACTACTACAATCCCAGATTTGCTTTTCCAACAATGTAACGATAATAACTGGCTTTAGGACCAGAATTGACCAAGATCTGTGGCAAAACCTGGACTGGAATTGCAGAAACACTAACTGGGCCAGATCTATCCTAGGAGACACCAGCATGACTCCATGTGGAGTGCATGTGCCCTAGAGAAACCTTTTTTCAAAAAAAGGGTACTTACCAGTTTTGAAATAAACGTCCCGGCCCAAGCTGGAGCCCTCCTGCCCGAGGTGTGACGTCGGCAAACTGAACTTCCGACTTCCCGGAAGAGCTCCGCTGGACCAGAAACACGGTGTATTTAGTTAGACAAATCCGCCAACGTCAAGCCAACTCTGGTTTCTATACTTATTTCCTCGTTTCTTCTCACTCCAAACAAGGTTGGCAGTTTTGGCCCCTGCCAGTCAGGTATTTTCTACTTTTCCTTTTCCTTATTCTTCGTTCTTTACCCTATAAAAGCTTCCTGCCTTTGCCACATTTTGCAGTTCTCGTCATGAAGTGTTAGTCTGTTTGCATCTCATAAATTGTCTTCTTTAATCAGTTCTTGAGTTTTTGGTGACGAGGAATGGGGTCCCAATCTGGGTTTTACAGGCCTGTGGGACCCAGGGAAAGGCTTCGCTGTGGCAGAGCCCCCCACCTCCGACCCTCTGACTTCAAAAGTCTCCTCCTTTACGGAAGCCTGAGGAGGTCAGAAATTGCAGCTTTGCTCCCTTGCATGCAGCAATCTGATCCAACCTTCAGTTAGGGAACCAAAAAAAAAAAAAAAAAAAATTGTTTTCAGAAAAGTTCTGCAGCTATGGAAAGGTTCTGGTTTTCTTAAAGTTAGCAAAAACGATCTGAGGCCCCAGAAAGCTTCCAGAGTTTCTTAAAGTCCCCGGAAAGGTTCTGCGGTTTCAGAGATGTCCCTGTAGTGATCCTGGGGTCTGCATGGGTGGCAGTTAGGGGGACTCAAGAAGAAATTCCAGTGTCCATAATTGGTGGCAGCCACTGGGGGAGTCACAAAGCTTAGAGGCCTAAGTCCACAGCATAAATTGCTGGGGACTTGGGGAAATAAATTAGGACAAAACTTCAGACTGTTTTGAAGATTAAAATTGAAATCTAATCAAACATATTAGACTATTAAAAGCCATTAGGGTCTCTGTCACTATAAAGAAATCTTGTGAAAGGAACTATAGATCTGTTGGTAATGGGAATATTGGAAGCCAAAGAAAAAAGATTGGTGGGTTTGGTTCAAGCACTTAAAAGCTGTTAGTGCACATAACTCTGACTCCTGAGCTAGATTAAGTTGGTCATAGAACAAGTTAGATAGACACTAGGTCACCTACCGGCCTCAAGACAATTTCCATGCAATGAAGTACAGTGTAAAACACCAACAAATCCCCAATCCAGTGGTACATTCCTCTTGGGTGTTAATTTGGCTCCAAGATATCCAAGGCTTAACTAAAGAAACAGGATTGTCAAGTTACAAAGAATCGAACACTCCACCCTCTGGCACATCTGCTTATTTTATGTCTAAAAATTGTGGTCCCAGAAGCTGGAGATATCTACAAAAAAATGGCAAATTTAAAATGACTTAGGGTTACATGGCCATTATGGGGAGTGTTCCATTTAGACAAGATTGTTCATCTAAGAAGTGCACTTGAAAGCAAGGGTTCGGGCGCCTGGGTGGCTCAGTTGGTTAAGCGACTGCCTTCGGCTCAGGTCATGATCCTGGAGTCCCAGGATCGAGTCCC
>NW_028068583.1:0-385 GCF_054177405.1 Leptonychotes weddellii
TGGGCGCCTGGGTGGCTCAGTCGGTTAAGCGACTGCCTTCGGCTCAGGTCATGATCCTGGAGTCCCGGGATCGAGTCCCGCATCGGGCTCCCTGCTCAGTGGGGAGTCTGCTTCTCCCTCTGACCCTCCTCCCTCTCGTGCTCTCTGTCTCTCATTCTCTCTCGCAAATAAATAAATAAAATCTTTAAAAAAAAAAAAAGGGTATCATGTGCCATTCCTTCTTTTTTTAAATTGCTCTGTTTATTTCTAAATAAACAAAGTGGTGCTCAGTAGATATTTGGTTGAAGGCTGAGTTGATTCCTGATGCATTGAATAATTTTATTTATTTATTTATTTATTTATCTATTTATCTATTTATCTATCTATCTATCTATCTATCTATCTA
>NW_028068584.1:0-385 GCF_054177405.1 Leptonychotes weddellii
TGGGTGGCTCAGTCGTTAAGCGTCTGCCTTCGGCTCAGGTCATGATCCCAGGGTCCTGGGATCGAGCCCCGCATCGGGCTCCCTGCTCCGCGGGAAGCCTGCTTCTCCCTCTCCCACTCCCCCTGCTTGTGTTCCCTCTCTCGCTGTGTCTCTCTCTCTCTGTCAAATAAATAAATAAAATCTTTAAAAAAAAAAAAAAAGAAACAGGATTTGCTGTAAGATTTTGTTCTGTCCTCAGCAGGAATATAAAGAAATCTATGATTAGAGCTGCAAGGATATGGATAATTCCTTGTTACCTCTATATATGTATGATTTAAAAAATCGCAATTCAACCTAAGATATGAGTCAATATGTGGGTTTGGGTGTTTTTGTTTGTTCGTTTGTT
>NW_028068585.1:0-385 GCF_054177405.1 Leptonychotes weddellii
TGCCTGGGTGGCTCAGTCGGTTAAGCGTCTGCCTTCGGCTCAGGTCATGATCCCAGGGTCCCGGGATCGAGCCCCGCATCGGGCTCCCTGCTCCGCGGGAAGCCTGCTTCTCCCTCTCCCACTCCCCCTACTTGTGTTCCCTCTCTCGCTGTGTCTCTCTCTGTCAAATAAATAAATAAAATCTTTAAAAAAAAAAAAAGAATCCAGGAATTAAGAACATATCCACCTTCCAGGTAGCGGCAGAGAAAAATAAGCACCAGTTACAATATAATGAGATAGGCGTTATAATTGGAATCAATATCTAAACCCTATACAACTATATCTTCATCAAGTGCTCTTATCAAATGAAATAAATTAGTGTTCTTTTAGTGCTATTTTCTCTCTT
>NW_028068586.1:0-385 GCF_054177405.1 Leptonychotes weddellii
CTCCCACTCACACATGCATGTGCTCTCTCTCAGATAAATAACATAAATCTTTAAAAAAATGACAAGATTGAACTTCATGATTCCTAAATTTCCTTCTAGCTCAGGAATACCGTATTTATTTCTGCGGTGCATGAGATGTTTATATTTGACAAGTTGTATTAGAATTGTCATAATTCCATTTAAAGTAGTTTAAAACACAGGGAACAGGTTGCACTCACACTGGCTCATATTAAGGGGATGTGCCTGGAAAGGAGGATTGAGGAAGGGAATCTCAGGAGAGACCAGGGACACAAGCTGAAATTCACCCAGGCCTCAGGGATTTTTTGGGAGCCAGCAGGAGCTGGAGCTGCTCTCAAACATGGCCTCCCCCTTTCATGGGCTATGA
>NW_028068587.1:0-385 GCF_054177405.1 Leptonychotes weddellii
GCGCCTGGGTGGCTCAGTTGGTTGAGCGACTGCCTTCGGCTCAGGTCATGATCCTGGAGTCCCGGGATCGAGTCCCGCATCGGGCTCCCTGCTCGGCAGGGAGTCTGCTTCTCCCTCTGACCCTCCTCCCTCTCATGCTCTCTGTCTCTCATTCTCTCTCTCTCAAATAAATAAATAAAATCTTTAAAAAAAAAAAAAAGAAAAATATTCAAGGGGAGTTGGTTGAGGAAAGGCATTTTATAAGAAGCTCTGCATCTGTTTCTTTTAGACACTCCTTGGCACAGAGCACAAAGCTATGCACTTTTGACAAGCACCAGCTGAAGAATTTATTAAATGCATGACGCCAGACTATATGGAAATTTAGAAAACAGTTCTTTCTTTTTCA
>NW_028068588.1:0-385 GCF_054177405.1 Leptonychotes weddellii
CTAATTTCTTACACATTAGTTACAAATCACTAGCTTGGTTTAATTTACTTTATATTGCTATTTCACACACTTGCAGAAGATGACAGATACAAGGCATAACCAGTGTCTGTAATAAGGACACTGATAAATAAACATCCATAGCACAAAAGTCAGCTTTTAGAAGTCACAAATAGAATAGCCATACACCAGGGGCGCCTGGGTGGCTCAGTTGGTTAAGCGACTGCCTTCGGCTCAGGTCATGATCCTGGAGTCCCTGGATCGAGTCCCACATCGGGCTCCCTGCTCGGCGGGGAGTCTGCTTCTCCCTCTGACCCTCCCCCTCTCATGTGCTCTCTCTCTCTCATTCTCTCTGTCTCAAATAAATAAATAAAATCTTTAAAAAAAA
>NW_028068589.1:0-385 GCF_054177405.1 Leptonychotes weddellii
CCTGGGTGGTTCAGTTGGTTAAGTGTCTGCCTTTGGCTCAGGTCATGATCCCAGGGTCCTGGGATTGAGCACTGCATTGGGCTCCCCACTCGGCAGGAAGCCTGCTTTTCCTTCTCCTTCTGCCTGCTGCTCCCCTCCCCCTGCTTGTGCTCTCTCTCTCTCTCTCAAATAAATAAATAAAATCTTAAAAAAAAAAAAATTGAATGTTCAAGAAATTGGTAGAAACAATAATTATATTTAAGAGTTCAAAGTGAGTGAAGGTTGCTGTGGGTTTAGGAAGTCAGAGGAAACTGGGCTGTGAAGAATGAGTAAGAGAGAAGAGGCCAGGACATGAGGACTAAATTCAGAGTGAGGTGAGACATAAGAAGTACGTAGCAGATATTGC
>NW_028068590.1:0-385 GCF_054177405.1 Leptonychotes weddellii
GCGCCTGGGTGGCTCAGTCGTTAAGCGTCTGCCTTCAGCTCAGGTCATGATCCCGGGGTCCTGGGATCGAGCCCCACGTCGGGCTCTCCGCTCTGCAGGAAGCCTGCTTCTCCCTCTCCCACTCCCCCTGCTTGTGTTCCCTCTCTCGCTGTGTCTCTCTCTGTCAAATAAATAAATAAAATCTTTAAAAAAAAAAAAAGTGAAGAGAAGAGAAGTGTGCCCCTGTGCTTGAGTCAGTGCCTAGTTCTCCCCTAGTCTCTTTCTCACTCTGTCATTGCTCATTTACAAGCCGCTCCTTCTTGTCTAGGCCCGGCCTGAAGATGACATGCTGTGCAGAGCTGACGCTGAACCAGGATGGCCACTCAATGTAGAAAAGAAATATATA
>NW_028068591.1:0-385 GCF_054177405.1 Leptonychotes weddellii
CGCCTGGGTGGCTCAGTCGGTTAAGCGACTGCCTTCGGCTCAGGTCATGATCCTGGAGTCCCTGGATCGAGTCCCGCATCGGGCTCCCTGCTCGGCAGGGAGTCTGCTTCTCCCTCTCCCACTCCCCCTGCTTGTGTTCCCTCTCTCGCTGTGTCTTTCTCTGTCAAATAAATAAATAAAATCTTTAAAAAAAAAAAAAGAGATGAAGTAGATGAAGATAATAAGGCAACCATCCCACAAAACTTCATACAATAACCTCACATTATCCATCACAAACCACAGTCATATCCAAGATAGAACTTTTATTCCTTCATGACAAAAATACTTATTAAGGACCTATTATCTAAACAATATGGATTCAATCCATATGCTCAAGGAATTTATT
>NW_028068592.1:0-385 GCF_054177405.1 Leptonychotes weddellii
CCCGCATCGGGCTCCCTGCTCGGCGGGGAGCCTGCTTCTCCCTCTCCCTCTGCCCCTCCCCACTGCTTGTGCGTGCTCTCTCTCAAATAAATAAATAAAATCTTTAAATAAAAAAAGAAGCAACCCCGCGGAACTCATGGCTCTGTGTGTTGTGAGGATGCTTAGTGTGAGTACCAAGTGGCCACTGTGCACAGACCCTTGGGAGAAAGGTTCCTCTGGTCTGCGTCCCAGGTTACTTATACTCCTCCTCAGCCACAGATCTTCATATCTGGGGGAAAAACGGACTTGGTTTCCTTCTTCTCACTGCCTGCTAAAAAGTTTGGAGGCAAATATCTGGCCCACCCTGGCAAGGTTCCCCTCCCACTTCCTACCTCTCTGGTTGCCT
>NW_028068593.1:0-14744 GCF_054177405.1 Leptonychotes weddellii
CCCGGCCCCTGCCACCCCAGCTCCACGGTCTGACCTTTGGCCTTCCTCTGCGACCTGGGAGGCTGAGCTCTATGACTGTATCTACCAGTATCTTCGCCGGCTTGGGCTGCTATCACACAATACCATAGATCTTTATTTCTCACAGTTCTGGAGGGTGGGAAGCCCAAGATCAGGGTGCTAGCTGATTCTGTTTCTGGCGAGGGTTCTTCCTGGCTTGCAGAAGGCTGCTTTCTTGCTATCTCTTCACATGGTAGAGAGACAGTGTGGGTTCTGGTCTCTTCCTCTTCCTATAAGGACACTAATATCAGCATGGGGGTTCCATCCTCATGACTTCATATAAACCAGTACCTCCTGATACCATCTCACTGAAGTTAGGGCTTCAACATGTAGATTTGGGGGGAAGGGGCACATTCAGTCCATAGTAACCCGGGTCCCTAGTCCTGCTCTCTGGAAGTGAGCTGTGCTCATGTAATGGAAGATACTGGTAGGAAGGCTGGAGAGACTTGGCTCCCACCTGTGAGCCTGCATCTACCCTTTGGGCATCCCCTAATCTCTCTAGCAATGGTCCTGTTCCCTCCCCCTCTCCTGTAGGCCTCAGGTGGTGGCAGCTCCTTCAGGCTGTCCTCCTGCCCTCCGGCCAGTCTTGACTCCATCCCACTCTTTTTACACAACTACTTATTAAATGCTGGTCAACTCCCTATTCTAGACCACAGTCCAGTTCCTGCTGGGATTCTGACTGATCCCCTGTCTCAAGAGTTCATTACAGAAGGTCACTTAAGAACCTCCTTGCAACATCAGGACTCTGTTCATTGCACTCAGTGCTATTATAATATTCATTTCTGGATTTACTCAGGGGAAACAGCTACTGGAGTGATTTGGCAGAGAGGCCACAAATTTCCTTGACTCCAAAATACATCTTCTTTAATTTTCTTGTTTTAAAAATAATAGTCATTGCATGGTGGGGGGCGGTGGTGACAAGATGCACATTTTGTATTTTCTGGTGGGATGATAAATTGCTATAAGCTTGATGGAAAGAAATTTGGCAGTTTCTAGTAAGAGCCTTCAAAATATTTAACTTGTTGACCCAATAATGCTACTGCTAGCAATCCATCCAAAGGAAATAATTGGAACTGGAATGATATGTGCGTAAATAACCCCCTGGTATTTTTATTTATATTAATTCATGAAAATACAAATAACTAAGTGTTGAACAGTGTGGAAATGATTTCACAAATTAAAGTACCTTTATATAGAATACCACACAGTCATTAAGTTTATAAAGAATGTTATATAATGTGATAAAAAAAATCACATTACAGAATTTTATACACAAGATGAACTCAACTGTTTCATTCTGTTTATATGTATGTGTATATATACATATATATGTCTATATCTATCTATAGAGAAGAAGTCAGAAAGAAAAACTGCACACTGAAAAAATTCTTCAGTAATTATCCTTTGGCGGAGAGATTATGGATGACTTTGATTTTTCTTCTTGTTACTTTCTATATTCTACAAATATACATTCCTTTAAATTAAATATTAGTTTTCTACATTACTATAAATGAGAAAGGTTTTTTTTTTTTTTTTAACCTGACACCATCAGAAAAACAATGGATATTTTTAAAGAGTGGCACAATCACGATGCTATCGGTACCCTTCTTTGGTAACAAAACTAAGGAGCTGAGAGATGGAGTCCCATCTCAGGAGCAGGGGCAGGGCTCTAAGCCTGCTGATGTTGTATTCACATTCTGGAAGGGTACATCTTGGGTGGCTGCCTTTCCTAACCTTCTTTCTCTTCTTGCCAGATGGACCTGGTTATATATTGCATTTTCCTGCTTATTTTTAAAGAGGGAAATTTGGTCTGTCCTCACATCTACCTAATGTGTTGGTTTTATTTCTGCATCTCTTTTAGAAATCTTTTTTTTCTCAATCTTTTTTTTCTTGCAAGCATGAGTTTTTAAAATACTCTTTGAGACCAGGCTATGGGAAATTGATTTCACTGCTCATTTTTCCCCCAACTTAGGTAAAACCTGATCCAATCTTTTAGTTGTCTGTGTCCTTTAGGCTTTCAAACATGGAGTTACAGAGATGGATTTATAGGACGCAGGGACATCCGTATAGTTTACACACAGCTTGTGTGTCTAGGGGTCTCCTGGTAGGTTGAAGATATCTCAGGTGGGGTGGGGAGGATAATGCACTGGGCAGTTTTAGCAGTCAGTCCCTTAGTAGATTAGTCTGTCAGGTAATTAGCTGTTACTTTGGAAACTAGAGTACAGGGTCCAGAAGGAATGAGACACAGTTGAAGCTGAGATGGAAAAGGACAGGATGCTTGGGATAGTACCCCAAGCCTTACTTGAACATGAGGTTCCAGCCCAGGAAGGGAGATCCGGAGAAGAAGCACTTGGAAAGGGGAGGGGTAAGATGTTGAAGACAGATTCTGTCTATTTTTGATACTGCTTGGAACCAGAAATCGTGACCAGTGAGCTACTAGAACTGAGTGCTGACTGGTTCAGTGAAAATGGTATGAAATGGTAACAATCATCACCATAACTTCCATTTATTGAGTGTTTGCTATGTACCAAGCTGTGCTTGAGCATTTACACACATTATATCTTTGAATCCTCTCAACAATGCTGTGAAGTACATTTCATAACTCCTATTTTATGGATGAGGAAACTGCAGCTCAGAGAAATTAAGGAACTTGTCCAAGCTATAGTTAGTAAGTGATCAAGCTGAACTTTGAACCTGGACCCTGTGTTCTGGCTAACTGAAATGGGCATCTCTAGTAGTAGGGGTCCTGACTTGGAGCCCCAGCTCTGCTAGGCACAGTGTGACCTTTCACAAGCACTGAACATCTCCAGTTATCGGCTTCCTGTACCAGAATTCATAATTTTCATATAATTTACATTGTGTTAGGTGTATTAGAGTTTGCCAAGCGTTTTCTAATAAATCCTCTAATTTTATCCTTACAGCAATTCTGAGCAATAGCAAACATAATACCTGTTCTACAAACCTTTATTATTAGACCCATAAAATCATCTGAGTAGGAGACCTCAGTAATCTCTCTACACACAGAGAAATTGATTAGATGACAAGGCCTATAGCTTGCCCTGTTCAGCCTGCTCACAAACCTGGACCGAGAGGAAAAAATACGAGAGATTCTCTTGACTGTAACCAGAGAAAGACACCCCATGAAGCTGGAGCTTCAGGCCCCTTCACTTGCATGGACCCCCTCCAAGGCCGTGGGAGTAGCCCTAGAAATGAGTTTGTCCCCTCTCTCACACTTTCTCTCATTCAAGTGGTGTTAGAGTGATTGTTGGAAGTTTGGGGATCCAGGTAAGGAAAAGTTGAGTCGGGGATAAATTTGGTTTGAATTTCAGTACTTATTTTCTCTCTATATGTTCTGGCTTCCTTGCTTTGCTTAAATTGCTTTTCCCCTGATCATGCCCTTCCCCGAACCCTTTATGTCAAAATTGTCCCTGATAATCAAGGTTTGTGTCAATTGCACTTCTGTTAAGAAGCCTTCCCTTACTATCCTGCATGGGTCATCCTTCCTCCTCTTCATTCCCACAGGGCTTTATCGACATCTCTCCTTTGACTTACTCCACTCATTTGCTACCTACTCATGTGTTTTTTTCTCATGGCCCCAATAGACTGCAAATACCCTCAGCATCCTCTCACTTCTCCTTTTTAGAAATAATTTTTTAAAAGATTTTATTTATTTGTTTGAGAGAGAGAGTGTGTGTGTGTGTGTGTGTGAGAGAGAGAGAGAGAGAGCATGAGAGCAGGGTGAGGGGCAGAGGGAGAAGCAGACTCCCCACTGAGCAGGGAGCCTGATGCGGGACTTGGTCCCAGGACCCTGGGATCATGACCTGAGCCGAAAGCAGATGCTTAACCGACTGAGCCACCCAGGCGCCCCTCATTTCCCCTTTATAAATCTCTTTACTCAGTGGTTACATATTCTAATATACCTTTTCTATTCACACTATAAATGCATTGAGAACAAGCGTCCAGTCTTTTTCAGCTTTTTATCTTCCTCTAGTACCTTGTTGAATGCCCTGCACATAGGACTCTTTCAGCAAATCTTTGTCATATGAATGAATATTCTTTTTAGCTTTAGCTTTCAAAGAGAAATTAGAAATGGGGAGAAATGTTATTTGTTATAACATCAATTTTTTTTCAAAAACATTATGTGCTCAGCACAGGTGGCCATATTATTTATATATGGCTATGTAATAAATTATCCCAAAACTTAGGATCTTAAGAAAACAACATTTATTATCTCATAGTTTCTGTGGGTCAGAAACACAGGTGAGACTTAGCTGGATTTTCTTGCCGTGGGTCTCCTGCAAGGCTACAGTCACCTCAAGACTCACCTGACAAAGATTTCCTTCCTAGGTCATCCATATGGTTGTTGGCAGGATCATTTCCTAGCTGGCTATTGGACTGAGGCTTCGGGTCCTCACGAGTTGTTGGCCAGAGGCTTCCTTTGGTCCCTTGCTGCATGGGCTTCTTCATAGAGCATCTTGCAACATGGCTGCTTGCTTCATCAGACCAAGCAAGAGAGAAGGCCAAAGAAAGAGAAAGTTGAAAGTCACAGTCTTTTATAACCCAATATTGAAAGTGATCCATAGATTTTCTGTATTCTATTTATTAGAGGCAAGTTACTAGGTCCAGCCCTACTCAGAGGGGAGGGGACAACACAAGGGTGTGACTACCAGGAGGCTGGGATCATTGGGGCCATTTTGGAAGGCTGCATATTGAGTAAATAATTGTATTTTGTATGTTGCAACACTTTTAGATATATGA
Source organism: Leptonychotes weddellii (assembly GCF_054177405.1). Taxonomy (NCBI): domain Eukaryota; kingdom Metazoa; phylum Chordata; class Mammalia; order Carnivora; family Phocidae; genus Leptonychotes; species Leptonychotes weddellii. The sequence continues at coordinate 4,816 of NW_028068593.1, forward strand.
TTAGGTTATTGTTAGCTGTCCTATCAGGAATGGCTCCCAGAAGTGGGAATACAGCCAAACAATGGAAGAAAAGGTAGACAGAATAGTTTGAGGATGGATCATCTGGATTTTGAATGTCAAGCTAAGGAATTCATATTTTACTATAAAGGTAATAGGAGTCACAAAGATATTTGAGCACAGGGATGGTCCAGTTAGAGATGTGCTTGTAAAAGTTCAAATGGATTGGAGGGAAGGGAGACTGGGGATAGGGATACTCATTTTCCTGCAATTGCAGTCATTTGGATGAGAGGAAATGAACAGGGTTGTTAAATAGAGTAAATGAAAGGAGGAAAAGATACTAGAGATACTGTGGAAGAAGAGTAGCAGAACTTGGTATCTATAAGTACAGAGATCAGAATTGGTATTTTGAAAAAATAAATACAATCAATAAACTCTTAACTAGACTAAGAAAAAAGAAGACTCAACTAAAAGCAGAAATGAAAGAGGAGCCATTACAACGGATGTCTCAGAAACAAAAAGGATCCTAAGGGACTGTTATGAACAGTTACATGTGAACAAACTGGATAACCTAGCAGAAATGGCTAAATTCTTGAAACATACAATCTACTAAGACTGAATCAAGAATAGATAGAAAGCCTGAACAGACCAATAACAAATAAGGAGATTGAAGTGGTAAAAAACCTTCCCCTACCAACAAAGAAAAGCTCAGGACCAAATGGCTTCATGGCTGAATTCCACCAAATATTCAAAAAAGAACTGATACCAATTCTTCTTAATCACTTCCAAAAAATAGAAGTAGAAGGAATACTTTCAAATTCATTTTATGGGTCCAGTATCACCCTGATACCAAAGCCAAAGACACCACAAGAAAACTACAGGCTAATATCTCTGATGAACATGGATGCAGAAATACTCAACAAAAGACTAGCAGACCAAATCCAACAATGCATAAAAAAGATTATATATCATGATTAAGTGGGGTCTATCCCTGGAATACAAGTTTAATTTAATATACATAAATCAATCAATGTGATACACCACATTAAGAGGACAAAAGATGGAAAGCACATGATCATCTCAATAGATGCACAAAAAAAACTTTGACAAAGTTCAATATCCATTCAAGATAAAAACTCTCAACAAAATAGGTATAAAAAGAAATTTTCTCAACACAATCAAGGTCATTTATGAAAACCCCACAGATAACATCATAATCAATGGGAAAAACTAAAAACACTTTCTCTTAAGTTCTGGTGTGGAAAAGATGCCCACTCTTACCACTTCTATTCAACAAAGTGATGAAAGTACTAGCAAGATCAATTAGACAAGAAAAACAAATAAAAGGAATCTAAATTGGAAAGGAAGAACTAAAATTATTTCCGTTTGCATAGGACATGATTCTATATGTAGAAACCCTGAAGACTCCACAAAAAAATTGTTGGAACAAATAAACAAATTCAGTAAAGGATATAAAATAATCATACAAAAATTGGGGCACCTGGGTGGCTCAGTTGGTCAAGAGTCTGCCTTCAGCTCAGGTCATGGTCCCAGTGCCCTGGCATTGAGCCCCCCATCGAGCCCCATGTTGAGCCTCAGGTCAGGCTCTCTACTCAGCGGGGAGTCTGCTTCTTCCTCTCCCTCTGCTCCCCCCCAACAACTCATGTTCTCTTTCTCAAATAAATAAATAAAATCTTCAAAAATCAGTTGCATTTCTTTACACCAACCATGCTCTATCTGAAAAGGAAATCAAGAGAATAATTCCATTTATGATAGCATCAAAAAGAATAAAATATTTAGAAATAAATTTAACCAAGGAGGAGAGAGATCTATACACTGAACACTGTAAAACACTGATGAAAGAAATGAAGATGACACAAATAAAGGGAAAGAATCTTGTGTTTGTGGATCAGAATTGGTATTGTTAAAATGTCCATACTACCCCAAGTGATACACAAATTCAATGCAATCCCTATCAAAGTTCCAATGGCATTTTTTACAGAAATAGAAAAAGCAATTCTAAAATTTGTGTGGAACCACAAAAGCCTGCAAATAGCCAAAGCAATCTTGAAAAAGTAGAACAGAGTTGGAGGCATCACACTTCCTGATTCTGAATCACATAGCTTTGTAGCTATATTGATCAAAATAATATGGTACTGGCATAAAAGCAGACACATAGAGCAATGGAACAGAATAGAGAGCCCAGAAATAAACCAAAACATATACAATCAATTATTTTCAAGAAGGATGCCAAAAAAAAAAAAAGGATGCCAAAAATATGCAATGGGGGAAGGACAGTCCCTTCAATAAATGATGTCAGGGAAACTAGATAACCCCTTGCAAAAGAATGAAATTGAATCCTTACTTACATCATACACAAAAATCAATTTAAAAATGGGTTAAAGAGTTAAGCATAAGATTTGAAACATTAAAACTCCTAGAAGAAAATATAGAGAAACATTTCCTTTACATTGGCCTTGGCAGTGACTTTTTGGATATGACATCAGAAGCTCAGGCAACAAAAGCAAAAAGTAAACAAGTGGGACTACAGCAAATTAATAAGCTTCTGCTAAGCAAAGGAAACAGTCAACAGAATGAAATTGCAACCTATGGACTGGAAGAAAATATTTGCAAATTATACATCTACTAAGGGCTTACTATCCAAAATATACAAGGAATTCATGTAGCTCAATAGCAAAAAACAATCTGATAAAACAGAGAAGGACCTGATTAGATATTTTTCCAAAGAAGACTTTCAAATGGCCAACAGGTATATGAAAAGGTGCTCAACTTCACTAATTATCAGGGAAATGCGAACCAAAACAAAAATGAGATCACCTCACATCTGTTAGGATGGTTATTATCAAAAAATAGGTTGCCGAGGATGTGAAGAAAAATCAACCCTGTACACTGTTGGTGGGAACATAAATTGGTACACCCATTATGGAAAACAGTTTGCACGTTCCTCAAAAAATTAAAATAAAACTACCATCAGGTCCAGCAATCCCTCTTCTGGGTAAATACCCAAAGGAAATGAAATCAGTACCTTGAAGAGATAGCTGCACTTTCACATTCATTGCAGCATTATTCACAGTAGACAAGATATGAAAACAAACTGAGTGTCTGTTGTTGGATGAATGGATTAAGAAATTGTGGTATATATATGCAATAGAATATTACTTAGCCTTAAAAAGAACGAGATCCCGCCATTTGCTACAACATGGATGAACAGGGAGGACATTATATTAAGTGAAATAAGCCAAACACAGAAAGAAAACAACTTCACAATCTCACTAATACGTGGAATCTAAGAAAAAGTTAAAAACAGAAAATCAGAGAGTAGAATGGGGGTGTCCAGGGGCAGGAAGTTGGGGGAATGTGGAGATGTTGGTCAAAGGGTACAAAGTTGCAGTTCTATTGGATGACTATGTCTAGAGACTTAATGTACAACATGATGACTACAGTTACAATACTGTATTGAATACTGGAAATTTGCCGAGAGTACAATTCAGGTGCTCTCATCACACACAGAAAAGGTAAGTATGTGAGGAGATGATATGTCAAATACCTGACTGAGGTAATCGTTTCACTATGTGTATATATATTAAATCATTATGTTGTACCTCTTAAACACATACAATTTTTTTTTAAAGATTTTATTTATTTATTTGATAGAGAGAGACACAGCGAGAGAGGGAACACAAGCAGGGGGAGTGGGAGAGGGAGAAGCAGGCTTCCCGCCGAGCAGGGAGCCCGATGTGGGGCTCGATCCCAGGACCCTGAGATCATGACCTGAGCCGAAGGCAGACGCTTAACGGCTGAGCCACCCAGGCGCCCCAAACACATACAATTTTTAATTAAAAGAAGTAAGGACAGGAATGGGAGAAATTGAAACTGTCCCAGCTGTAGCCTGAGTGACTGGTTTGTGGTAATGGTGTACTAACTGAAACTGGAATCCAGTGGGGGGAAGAGAAATTCAGACGGAATGAGTGTGCCATTTCCCAGCAACAATGAGAGAGCAGGGATGTGTTTTGTGCCCCCGGCGCCTAGAGTAAGTGGCTAATCCTCTCTACACCAATGCCACTGCACTTACCTTCTGGGTAGTTTGTGCACAAATGAGCACCGTCTTCAGTGTGGGGTGAATCTCTGACAAAGCAGCCCTGGGTTTTCAGTTTCAGAGTTACACAGGAGGGCTAGAAGGAGTGTGTGATTCTCTGTCCTGCGACACCACCGGCCACTGTCTGCTTCGGGAACCTGTGTTCTGATGGGCCCTCTCCTCATGGGTACTGTTGCTGTTTTACAAAGCGTGGTTGGGAGGTGCCATTTTCCCATTGAAGAAGGTGGTGAGCGAGGTCTGAGCAGAGCCAACAAGCGCTCCTTCAATATGAGGTTTGAATTTGTTGGCTTCTTAAATGAGTTTTGAGTCTGGGCGCCTGGGTGGCTCAGTTGGTTAAGCGACTGCCTTCAGCTCAGGTCATGATCCCAGGGTCCTGGGATCGAGTCCCACATCGGGCTCCCGGCTCAGCGGGGAGCCTGCTTCTCCCTCTGACCCTCTCCTCTCTCATGCTGTTTCTCTCTCGCTCGCTCTCCAATAAATAAATAAAATCTTTAAAAAAAAAATGAGTTTTGAGTCACTCAACTCAAGCTTTCAATCTTTCTCATGCTAGACTGCAGGTTTTCCTAGAGATATCTTTTAGGATTTCCATGGCATACTAACATGAAACTGGATTGTAACCCTCATATTTGGGGCATGCTGGAAGTCCTGTAAGAAGGCCTGTAAGAAATGTGTTTCTTGCCCAGAGCTAAAGAGGTCCAAACAAAAAGCTGCTATATATATATAAGGAAGAGGAGGTTTGCATACCTTCTTTCATGCAATCCTCACAAAGACCCCATGGGGTGGCAGATAGCCATATTGTCTCCATTTCCCAGATCAGGAAACCAAGGTTTACAGAGATTGAGCAATGTGACCAAAACCACATGGCTGAAATGTGATGAAGTTGGAATAAATGGAAAATATGTAAAGGGGAAATATGACTATGTTAGCACTTTCTTTGGGGGCAATATTTACTGTTTTTCCTTCTATCACTTTTTTTTCCTAGGTAGAAGACAAGAAATTTTGTTGAAAAGTAGAAAGTTACATATTCTTTTCCTACTTTTGAAAATTAATACGTTAGGGGAATTGAAATCACTTTGCCTGTGTTTGTATACTCTCTCCACCTTCCATTCTACTTTGCATTGAATGGCAAGATGATTCTTCCCGCCACGTCCTTTCCATAAAGTCACTCTCCTGGGACCAACCATCGGTGAGTCCCCAGTGCATACAGGATATGGTCCAACTTGCTTAGTCTGGAGATTCTCGACTTTTTCTTCTTGTTTTATATTCACAGTATTCTCTGAAATATTTGAATCATTTACTGCACGCTTGAAGGGATGAAAAGACTCAAAATCACAGAAAACTTGTCAGCAATCACTGCAACACCAGCCCCATCACAGTAGCAAGTTGTCTCGTGACACCCACAAAGGCAGCGACAGGAAGCATGGCGTCCCGTTCTCTTGGCCACTCTTTGGTGCTGCGTTGTAGGTTGAGCCCAGTGCCAGGGCCACGCTTTCCTACCTTAGAAGAAATGTTCCCTCGGCTTCCGGAGTCACGCCGTCTTCCTTGCTTGAGGACTCGGTCTGCCCTCTTCGCGGCAGCAAGCTTTAGCGCTGCTCTCCACTGCTTCGCACAACTCTCCCGGCTTGTAATCTGTCATAAAGACACGTGGCTTTAACCGTGGCGGTCCTCAGTGGTCGCACAAATATATTATTCGCCTGAACAGAACATCGCGGCTGGTGATGGCGCCACACCTGTTGAGAGTCACCTGTGGGGATGTGTCTGCCTCCCATAGGCGCTCTGTGCTCCTGCCACAGCGCTTTCCTCAGGAGCATCCCCACCTTGTTCTCTTCCCCTTCCCCTTCTCCATCTCCTTCTCCTCCTCCTTCTTCTTTTTAAAATTTTATCTGTTTATTTGAGAGAGGGCACACAAGCAAGGAGAGAGGCAGAGAGAGAGAGGGAGAAGCAGGCTCTCCGCCGAGCAGGGAGCCCGATGCGGGGCTCGATCCCAGGACCCCGGGATCATGACCTGAGCTGCTGAAGGCAGACACTTAACAGACTAAGCCACCCAGGCGCCCCTCTTCTCCTTCTTCTGAAAGCCTAACTACACTTCATGCTCTGGTCTAATTTTCATTTCTACCCTGGCGCTTTCCTAATGACTCCAGCCCCTGGTGGTCTCCTCCTCTGAACTCCGCTGCCGTCTTTTCTCTGAGCAACTCATTCGGTGCTGCACGTCAGCTCCTGTGTGTGTGCGTCCCTGCTTCAACAACACTGTGATTGCCTTGAGGGCCGGGCCCATGTGTCACCCACGGCAGCTGACATACTGATTTTGTGCATACTAGGTGCCCAGAAGTCTAAGTCCGAGGGCAGTTTAAACCCATTTAAGGGGGCGTCTGGGTGGCTCAGTTGGTTGTGTCTGCCTTCAGCAGCTCACGATCCCGGCATCCTGGGATCGAGCCTGTAGTCAGGCTCTCCCTGCCCAGTGGGGAGTCTGAGTCTCCCTCTCCCTCTGCCCTCTCCCCCTGCTTGTGCACTCTCTCTCTCTCTCAAATAAATAAATACAATCTTTTAAAAAAAATAAACCCATTTGAGTGTGTTTCCCTTTATGAGGCATTTCCAGGATGGCTGTTTAAAAACAACCAGCTATGTTATCCAGCTAAAAAGTGCTTGGGCTGTGGGGAAATTGTTACTGTTGCTGTTGCGTAATCTTATATTTTTTTCAAGATGCCCTTGTGGAGCTCTGTTCACCTTTTCCTAAGATGGAGTTGCTGAATTCCCATCTTGTGGCACACTTCATGCTACCTTGAGAACTTCTGCTGTTTTATCATTCCTTCCAACTCGTCCCCAGTTTTCTGGATTTGCTAGTGACATGGGGACGAAGCGGGCTGCCCAGTCGAGGGGTGGATCTGGGCAACATTCTGTGACACAGTGGATTCCTTGTACATATTTAAGAATTTGGCAGGGAGCACAGTCTGCTTGTATGGGCTTTAAAAGAAAATTGGGTTAAAAGGATGGTGGGGGGATGTGTGGGAAGTGTATTGATGACTGCTATGGAAAGGTAATCTTTTTAGAATTTAAGCATGCCCATTACCTGCATTTTCTAACCACCCCCCACTCCACCCCTGCCACCTGAATTTTATCACATGAGAATTTGGCCCTGTGTGTCTATTGGATTACCAAGTATTATTATTTAGAATATACTCTTTCTGTTGGTGTTGAAATTCCTTACAGAACAGTCTGTGTTCACAGCTTTTTCTAGTGTGGTGGTTTCGGTCCTGGGTGTGCATTATAATCATGGGAGGAACTTTAAAAAAAATCCGCACCCCTTCCCAGACCAATTAAATCAAAATCTCTAGCATTGGGGCTGGGGCTGGGTACTTTTTCAAAAGGCTCTCACAAGATTCAAATGTACCTCTCAGGCTGAGAACCTCTGATGTAGCGGGCTCCCTGTGATCTCAGCTGGGGCTGGTTGGAAAGGCCTGCTTGGTGGTGAGCGGCAGTATTGACTTTTGCCTGGCTCGGTAATTACTTCTGTGTTTCCTTTTTATAGAAATTATATGAGAAGAAACTTGGGAGAAGAGATAATCAGAGGGGCTTGAGATTCATCATAGAGCTCCTTCCTGACCAAAGCAAATGTAGATGCAGATTATTAGTCAAAAGCCTTCTAATGTCTTACACTGAAGTTCATGCTTTGTAAAAATTGTCCATACATTTAAGAATGATAGTTAGTAGGTCCAAATGTCTGTTAAGCAAGTTGTTTATTTGCTATTTTCTCAAAAAAGTAAGGAGTGGGCATAGGGACTAACTTACAGCTTTATATTAGACAAGGTAGTTAACAAAAATTGCTAGGGTGGCTCAGTCGGTTGGGTTAAGCATCTGCTTTCAGCTTAGGTCATGATCCCAGGGTCCTGGGATGGAGTCCCATCAGGGTCCCTGCTCAGTGGGGAGACTGCTTCTCCCTCTGCCCCTTCCCCACTTGTTTTTTCTCTCTCTTTCTCTCTCAAATAGATAAATAAAATCTTTAAAAAATTGTCAGCCTATGGGCTTCTGCTGAGCCTCATTTAGGGGATCTCACATAAGACTGTGAACTTTTCCCTCAACCATTGGCAGAGGACAACTGGACACCACTTGCTGCAGAATTCTGTGTCCTGCCGTTCATTTTTATAGACATCTGGAGAAACATTTGATGAACATAGAAAATAACTCTCTCGGGAGAAAAATCAGTAATTACTTTCTTGTTACTGAACATGCTGTTAAGCTTGTAGAATTTTATTTTATTGCTTGGCGAATTGATCCTTTCTAAGAAGCGATTCTACAGGGATACATGGGGAATGTCAAGTCCCTCTGATACCTGCTGAGAGACCTTTTTTTTTTTGGACTCTTTAAAAGAACCACATCTAGTATCGGAACAGACCCAAATTCACCTATTTATTAATTGTACCAGCATTTACACTCCCCACTTATTTTCATTTATTATTCACTCTGCTCCCTGCTTTCTCCTTTTAAATATATCCAGTTATTTCCTACACTTTGTTAAATTTTTTTTTTTTTTGCTTGGGTGGTCCTAATATTCCCCTGAAACCTTCTACTCCAATGGTCTTAAACTTCTTTGTAAATGGCGACTCCATCCCTCTGATTGCTCAGGCCTAAGACTTTGGGGATAACCTTGATCATCTCACCTGCAAGTCCTCCTCAAGGATTGTCAGCTCTACCTTCAGAGTATATCTCGAATTTTGCCACCTGCACTGATGCACCCCGGTCCAGGTCATCCTTCTCTTGATATTGCTCACCCTCCTGACTCTTCCTCCTTCTGCCCTTTACCCCCAATCTGTTCCTAGCATAGCAGACAGGGATCCTTTTAAGTATTAAGTAAGATGGCATCATTCTTAAGTCCAAGTCCTCCAATAGCTTTCTGCTCCACTTAGTGTAAAAGCCATAATCCTTACAGGGCCCGAGGCTCTGAATAATCTGGCATTGCTGTGGCCATATCTTCTATGGCTTTCTCCCTTGGCCACTCAACTCCAGCCACACTGACTTTGTACTCTTTCTAGAACCAACCAGACTCTCTCCTACCTCTGGACATTTACAATGGGTGTTTCCTCCACCTGGAACACTCCTCCTCCAGATATCCCTATGCCTGGCACCTTCACCTCTTTCAAGTCTCAGACCTTTTCTTTCTTTTTTTTTTTTTTTCTTGTAATTTTTATTTAAATTTTAGTTAACATACAGTACAATATTGGTTTCAGGAGTAGAATTCAGGGATTCAGCACTGAAATACAACACCTAGCGTTCAGCAGAACAAGTGCCCTCTGTAATCCCCATCACCCATCTAACCCATCCCCCATCCACTTCCCTCTATCAAACCTTAGTTTGTTCTCTTTCATTAAGTCTCTTACGATTTATTTCCCTCTCTCCTTTCCCCCCCCATATGTTCATATGTTTAGTTTCTTAAATTCTACATCTGAGTGAAATCATACAGTATTTGTCTTTCTCTGACTGATTTATTTCGCTTAGCACAATACACTCTAGCTCCATCCATGTCATTGCAAATGGCAAGATTACATTTTTTTGATGGCCGAGTAATATTCCATTTATGTATATACCCCATCTTCTTTTTTTAAATTTTTTTATTGTTATGTTAATCACCATACATTGCATCATTAGTTTTTATGTAGTGTTCCATGATTCATTGTTTGTGCATAACACCCAGTGCTCCATGCAGAACGTGCCCTCTTTAATACCCATCACCAGGCTAACCCATCCTCCCACACCCCTCCCCACTAGAACGCTCAGTTTGTTTTTCAGAGTCCATCGTCTCTCATGGTTCGTCTCCCCCTCC
>NW_028068594.1:0-7941 GCF_054177405.1 Leptonychotes weddellii
GCTGGCTCAGTTGGTTAAGCGACTGCCTTCGGCTCAGGTCATGATCCTGGAGTCCCTGGATCGAGTCCCGCATCGGGCTCCCTGCTCGGCAGGGAGTCTGCTTCTCCCTCTGACCCTCCCCCCTCACATGTGCTTGCTCTCTCTCATTCTCTCTCTCTCAAATAAATAAATAAAATCTTTAAAAAAAAAAAAAAGAAAAAGAAAAAAGACAGTCTCTCCAACAAATGGTATTGGGAAAACTGGACAACCCACATGCAGAAGAATGACACTGGACCACTTTCTTACACCACAAACAAAGATAAACTCAAAAATGGATGAAAGACCCAAATGTGAGACCTAAAACCATAAAAATCCTAGAACGAGAGCACCGGCAGTAATGTCTGACATCAGCCATAGCAACATTTTTCTAGATATGTCTCCGGAGGCAAGGAAAATAAAAGCAAAATAAACTATTGGGGCTTCATCAAAATAAAATGCTTCTGCACAGCGAAGGGAACAGTCAACAAAATAAAAGGCAGCCGATGGAATGCGAGAAGATGTTTGCAAACATACCTGATAAAGGGTTAGTATCCAAAATCTATAAAGGACTTATACAAGTCAACACCCAAAACCCAAGTAATCCTGTTTAAAAATGGGCAGGAGACATGGAACCGACATTTCTCCAAAGAAGACAACCAGACGGCCAACAGACACATGAAAAGATGCTCCACATCATTGATCATCAGGGAAATGCAAATCAAAACCACAATAAGATACCACCTCACACCTGTCAGAATGGCTAAAATGAAAATGACAAGAAATATGGTGAGAATATGGGGAAAAAGGAACCCTCGTGCCCTGTTGGTGGGAATGCAAACTGGTGCAGCCACTGTGGAAAACAGTGTGGCGCTTCCTCAAAAAGTTAAAAACAGAACTACCATATGATCCAGTAATTCCACTACTGGGTTATTTACCCAGAGAATATGAAAATGCTAACCTGAAAAGATACATGCACCCCTGGGGCGCCTGGGGGGCTCAGTCAGTTAAGCGTCTGCCTTCGGCTCAGGTCAAGATCCCAGGGTCCTGGGATCGAGTCCCGCATCAGGCTCCCTGTTCAGCGGGGAGTCTGCTTCTCCCTCTCCCTCTGAGGCTCCCCTGTGTGTGCTCGCTCGCTCTCTCTCAAATAAATAAATAAAATATTAAAAAAAAAAAACCACCACCATATTACAATAAAGCCCTGGTAACAGTCACTCTTGCCCAGGGAATTCGTCCCCCAGATATTCACACACATTGTCCAAGACACGTGCAGCATCATTTGTGACGGCAGCAGCCCGGAAACCACCTCATCACACTCTGAAGAGCGACACTGCAGCACAGCGTGGGACACTGGGAGGCCGTCGGGAGGAACCTGGGCTACAGTCACCGGGAAAAGTCACCGGGAAAGCTTCTGAAAATCCTGACACATGGCCCACCCAGGACAACGCAATCAGATCGCGGCAGGCGGGCCCAGGAATCAGCATTTTAAAGCCCCAGTGATTTCAAGGCCAACCCCAGTTCCACGGCTCAGCTCCAACATTCTCCAACACAGCCAGGCTGGGTCCTTCACTGCACTGCAGCATGTGGACCTGACCAGGGCACCGTGAGGACACAACAAAGCAGATGGATGCACCAGGAGACCCCCCAGCGGCGGGGAGACCCCCCAGCACCCTCGGAGGTGTAACAGAAAGTCCACACACAACACAGCGTACGGAACGGGGGACAGGAGAGAGACTATACACGCAAAGATGAAAAATAAAAATGGTATAAAACATAACATTTGCAAAAGAAAGCATGCGCAATGGTCCCCTTTACGGAGAACTCACTTCCACTACACACTCTTGTAACTTTCAAAAATACTCACCCTAAATTTAACTGCCAATTTACTTCACCGTGTAACAATCAGAGAGTGGGAAACTCAACATACCACAGCCTGATGTTCTTTCAGGTGAGCCGCAGGCCAACATCAGGCCTGAACTCACGACCCCGAGATCGAGATTCACATGCTCCACCAACTGAGCCAGCCAGACGCCCCGGGTTTGTTTGTTTGTTTAACAAATAAATTGTGAGCAAATAAAAGAGAAATAAATGATGTGTGGCTGGAGCCTTATTTGTAGATCTCAACAAATCTTTATTACTATTTAAGTACGATATAGAAAAAAAACTGGAAGCTTAAATACTGGTTTGTTTGTTTTTTTAAGATTTTATTTATTTATTTGACAGAGAGAGAGCACAAGCGGGGGGAACAGTAGAGGAAGAGGCAAAAGCAGGCTCCCCACCGAGGAGGGAGCCCGACGCGGGTCTCGCCCCTAAACACTGGTTTTAAATATTTACAGATGAAATGACGAAGTAGAATTTGCTTTACGATGACGCCTGAGGGGGAAAGGTCAGGTAACGAGGCTGACGGGAGCGCATGGGGGTTCACAGAGCGCTGCTCTCCTTTGTATTTAAATTCTACCTAATGCATTTTTTGAAAGGTGCATATATGTCTTTTTCAATGAAAAAGAAACAAGCTAGCATACAAAGTTATGTTCTCTAATGTCCTAGAAAAACATTTAACTACAAGCAGGTCATTTTACTTCTAAAAAGCATCTGTCAGATAGTTCTGCTAATAGTTGCTTTTTTCTTAACACAGCGAAGCAAACATAGCCAAGTTCAGGCCTCTGAGCACACGGACTCTTGCCTGAGTTCCCCTAACCCTGGCCCTATCTCTTAACTGTATGATTTTAAGCAAATCTCTTCCCCTGTAAAAAGCAGCACACTGGGTCCTCCATCTGGAAACACACACTTCCAGGGGGACGAGCTCCCCAGGTTTCCTACAGCCCTCCCTCCCACGCACACGCGCACTGCCCGCGGCCCTCCACCCTACAGGCTAGGACGCCAGGTCATCGCTCCCACACACTTTCAGTATTGTCACTGTTGTAAGACGTGAGGCGAACCTCTTCTAAAACCGAAGCCTGTCAGCTATAAATGCATTGCAGAATTAAAAAACGCAGCTTCTAGAAAGAAAATAAGTACTCGTAACGGACAACCGAAATCGGATTTCCTGCCTCGGGACCTAGATCACAGCCTGCGGAGGGCTCGGAGGCCCAAGGTCCGTAGAGAAGGGGCGGTTTCAGAGCGAGTGCTCAGAGGGCCAGGCAGCAGCTGCTACCCCAGGGGCCACGGAACACCGCCCCCTAAGCAGGCGAGAGTGCGTCCACAGGGAGGGCGGGCCGACATCCCCACGGTCCCGGCTTCCTGTCCACTGCTCTCCGAGCCCACGATGACAGCCAACACCCTCGTGTGAGCACAGAGCCTCCCAAGGCACCCAACTCTCGACGGCGGACGACACGAATGCAGAGTCAGCAACAGGGAGGCGGGAGGGGCTCGGCACACAAGGTTCGGCAAGAGAGAAGCCAGCGTAATACGGCCGTGTAAACCTCTCTGTGCGCGTGTGCATACACTAACACACACACGTTCACACGCACACAAGCAGCTAGAAGAGCTCCCAGCACGTCAACAGGGAACAGCGGGGTGCCCTTATTCTGTAGACACCTGTCTGTCTTTTCCGAATAACCTCCCTCGTGCGTAACTAGGAAGAGAAACGGCCGGCTTGGTTTTGTTCAAGAGCAGGAGTTCTGTTAACAGCGGCCCGCACCCACGCGAGTGCTCCCTGGGTGCCAGGAATCACGCTCCGCAGGCGTGACGCACGGACTCGGCCAGTGCTCGCCCTCCGGGGTGGCGTTTCGGTATGTCCACGTGGCTCTACCAAGGGGCCTCCTACCACAGCCACCTCAAAAGGGCGGGACCAACAAGCAAAGGGCCTGCTGAGAGACAAACCCAAGAACCCAGCTCTTAGGCAGCAGACGCCCCGGCAGGGAGCAGCACCTTCTGCTCTCCTGGCAGCCCCCCAGGGCCACCGAGGGCCCAGAACCAAGGGAGCGGTGCTACGCACACACCAGGGGCCCCGCTCCGCAGGGCAGAGCAGCTCTCGGCCCCAGCGCTGGAACACGTGGGAACGAGCAGCGCGAGCGGACGGCGAGATGCGACACGGGCTCAGGGGAGGCAGTGACCTGCAGGAGAAGGGAGGGACGGAGGCGCTGCCAGGCTCTGCTGAGGGGCGGGCAGCGGAACCGGGAAGGAGAAGCAGGGCGAGGGTACGCCTAGGAAGCCTGAAACCTCCCCTCCGCACCATGCCATCCCCTGCCCAGGAAGCACCCGGACCCCTCCAGCAGCTGCACACAAAGGCCATGCCACCACAACCAGAGAAAGCACCGAGCAGCTGCCTAGCACCCCGTGCTCTCCCAGGCCTCCGGGGGGGGGGTCAGCACGCCAGTGGTTCCCTGACACCCCATCCTGTGCAGGGGCGGACGGCCTGGGTGTACCCAGCACACACACCGCCGCTCAACATCGGCGGCATGGAGCACCTGTCCCTCATCCAGGCACAGCTCCCAGGGCAAAGACACCATTTCCACGTCATAATTCACTCCCTGCTATTTCTCCTTTCTCTTTCTTCTCGTTTAAAGAATTCTATTTGTGACTTACAAAGGCAAAAGCCAGACGAGGCGCAACAGCCTTTGGGGATTCAGGCAGGCATGCGGGCACCAGCAAGTGCAATTATCACTGCGTTACCTACAGCGACACCTTCTGGCCTAGAGGCGGGCTGCAGGAACTCCGCTGCCACGGCGCGGACCAGACCCCAGGCCAGGGAGGAGACCCCCGGTGCAGAACAAGAACCCCAGCATGGAACGCAAGAGGGGAGCCCCACAGGGCCTTTGATGCTGTTGGCTTCTGTCCCCCATCCTTCCACGGTACTAGTGATGCTGAGCAGCAGTTCCGGAAGCTTCCGAGCACCCCAGGAGTCCTCTGAGCCTGCGGCCCGGGACTCGAGGCAGCACCTAGTAGGAGTGTGTGCTGTGGACGACTCCATGCAGACAACGTCCTCAAACGCCACCCTGTGTGCACATCCCTGTGTGTGTGCCCAAACTCCATCTCCTCTCCAAGGAGTAAAACCGAGCACTTGAAGCAGTGGGGCGGGCCCCATTCCGCATCTTCCCTGGAAAGGTCCTGACAATGACAGCAGGGCAGGACGCAGAATGAAATTCACAGCGATGGGAAAATCAGACCCAATTCAGTTTCCCTCAAATATCCCCTCAATGACCCCCAAAATACTATACGTGTGGCTTTAACATAAAAATCAGCAACAGAAGAAAGTGTACCCTGCACCAACTCGGGCAGAAAACAGCTGTGGTTGGCAAGGTCTGGATGGGGGACGGGGTGACTCCAAAGAGGCAAGCAGGACCCTGGCCTACGGAGCCTCACCTGTCTGCAGACAGGCACGCCACGCTTCAGTAAGTAGGCCTCATTACCGCACTGCACACGACAAACAGCCGACGACAGACACGCACGCGGAGGACGCAGAAACCTACACCGCGCTGTCTCCCTTCCTGCCCTGGTGTGCAGGCTGAACCTGTTTAGATCCAAGCAGCGTACGTGTGACTCTCCCGGCTGACGGGGCAGGACCACCAGCAGGGGGGTGGCAAACAGGAGTAGCAGAAATCAGCCAGCTCAGGCCCAGACTGCAGGTAAGTGGCTTCTGGACGTGCGGGGTGGGGGGGTGGGGGGGGGCAGAACAGGCAATGCTTCTGTGTGCTCACATACAGAGCCCCCACCTATGTCAGTCAGTCAGCGGAACCCCAGAGGGCTACAGTTTATAGGACACACCATCTGGGGCACTGACGGGAGGCACGAGGGGCACCACGAAAGAGAGAACGAAGAGAAGGATGGCTTCCACACTGTCTTTCCAGACCTTCCACAACACTGCCCGCCCGCTGCAACCAGAGATGGGAGCCACAACCCCCTGCTGTCTGCACGGGAAGCCAGTGAGTACCGGAAGGCGAAGAAGGTGCCCGGGCTGGGGAGGGTCGGTCCTGCGGCACCAGGTTTCCCGGAACACGCCCCTGTCGCTCTGGACCCACGCTGGCACCAAACTCATGCAGCTCGCTCTGATTCTAGCCCAGGACACAACTTGTTGGTTCAAGAACAGAAAAACTGGGTCTCTGTGAGACAACAAGGCAGCCATTCCCAACCCAGGAATCAAAACCAAATCCTCTCTTTGGATAAGGTTTGTAGGAATTCCTTTCTTTTTTTACTTTTTAATAGTATCATCAAGGGGGCACCTGGGTGGCTCAGTTGGTTAAGCAACTGCCTTCGGCTCAGGTCATGATCCTGGAGTCCCGGGATCGAGTCCCGCATCGGGCTCCCTGCTCGGCAGGGAGTCTGCTTCTCCCTCTGACCCTCCTCCCTCTCACGCTCTCTGTCTCCCATTCTCTCTCTCAGATAAATAAATAAAAAATCTTTAAAAAAAAAAAAATAATAATATCATCAAGAAAATAAGAATTTTGTAATAAAAATTATTCCTACTGATATAAATTCTTTAATGTCCTTTTAGGCCTGTTTCCCGTGTCCTAGAGATAGCGTTGGGGAGCAATAAGAAAACCATGACTTCAGCAGCAGCAAAGATAATTGATGAGAAACGATTTTAAAAATTATCTATACGTGTCAAAATACAGTTATTAGTTTTGTCAGAAAATAATCTTATTGTTGAAAATTCTTGTCACTCTTGGGGCGCCTGGGTGGCTCAGTTGGTTGAGTGTCTGACTCTTGATCTCAGCTCAGGTCTTGATCTTAAGGTCATGAGTTCAAGCAGTGCATTGGGCTCCATGCTGGGCATAGAGCCTTAAGCCACTCTTCCATTATTTCAATAATTTGCTCACTTTCTTTTCCTCTTCCGTGAGTCAAGATAAGACCTTGGATGATAAGCCAATCTCCTCTGTAATGTAATGGGGACATATGCCTGTCTCACAAGATCCACTCTTGTGCCGGTAATGGCCAGCAATCCCTGTACCGATGGATGAACGATGACTCCGAACTTTGCTGTGAAAGAAAGGAGAAGGCAAGGGGGTCAACGCTCAGAGACGAAGACCCTTTGCTCTTCTTTGCTCCTGTAAGAATTATTTTTAACATGCAAAAAAAGGGGGGGGGCACCTCGGTGACTCACTTAAGTATCTACCTTCAGCTCAGGTCATGATCTCAGAGTCCTGGAATCAAGTCCCACATCGGGCTCCTTGCTCGGCGGGCAGCCTGCCTCCCCCTCTGCCTGCCGCTCCCCCTGCTCGTGCTCACTCTCCCCCCCCACATCAGATAAATAAATAAAATCTTAAAAAATAATAAATAAAATGCAAAAAAAAATATCAGCAAAATAAAATGTATGTTCACTGCAGGAAAATTAGGAAAGAGAGTACTGGGGGGATGAGGACAATGAGACCCAAATCCACCACTTCCTGACAACCATTACTCATCACCGATTTCCTGCTGGCCTTTTCCTCTGCATGCCTACAACCTCAAATGTTTTCAAATTCATTATCCCTTTGAAAACTGCTGCTGTGGGCGCCTGGGTGGCTCAGTCGGTTAAGCGACTGCCTTCGGCTCAGGTCATGATCCTGGAGTCCCTGGATCGAGTCCCGCATCGGGCTCCCTGCTCGGCGGGGAGTCTGCTTCTCCCTCTGACCCTCCTCCCTCTCATGTGCTCTCTCTCTCTCATTCTCTCTGTCAAATAATAAATAAAATCTTTATAAAAAAATAATAAATAAATAAAGTTTCATTGGGCGCCTGGGTGGCTCAGTCGGTTAAGCAACTGCCTTCGGCTCAGGTCGTGATCCTGGAGTCCCGGGATCGAGTCCCGCGTCGGGCTCCCTGCTCGGCAGGGGGTATGCTTCTCCCTCTGACTCTCTTCCCTTTCGTGCTCTCTCTCTCTCATTCTCTCTGTCAAATAATAAATAAAATCTTTATAAAAAAATAATAAATAAATAAAGTTTCATTGGGCGCCTGGGTGGCTCAGTCGGTTAAGCAACTGCCTTCGGCTCAGGTCACGATCCTGGAGTC
>NW_028068595.1:0-385 GCF_054177405.1 Leptonychotes weddellii
AGGGGCGCCTGGGTGGCTCAGTTGGTTAAGCGACTGCCTTCGGCTCAGGTCATGGTCCCGGAGTCCCGGGATCGAGTCCCGCATCGGGCTCCCTGCTCAGCAGGGAGTCTGCTTCTCCCTCTGACCCTCCTCCCTCTCATGCTCTCTGTCTCTCATTCTCTCTCTCCCAAATAAATAAAAATCTTAAAAAAAAAAAAAATTTAAAACCTTTTCTTTCTGCAGACCTCTGGAGGACAATGCAAGTGCCCGTTGCTTGGAGGTTCCTGTAGATCCTTGTGGCAGAATGTTAGAAACCACCTCTTCTCCCTCACCGCGTGCTTTTGTGAATACAGAGGACAGACTGCTGCATACAGCAGCAGAATCTAAACCTGAGTTTGGGGTCTTT
>NW_028068596.1:0-385 GCF_054177405.1 Leptonychotes weddellii
GCTATAAGCTGCAAAGCAACGGATTACTGGGTGACTTATCTGAGAATAAAACAAATCCATTATTTGAACAAAATATCTTTAAAATGGTTGCCTGAAACCTACAGAAGCTTTGAAGCATGTTGATATAAAAATCACTTTCAAAAGCCACTTAATTCCCTCATGATACTAAAACCTACTCAGCTTTACAAAAAAAAAAAAACAAAAAACAAACAAACCCAAAAAAACAAACAAAAAATACCCATCTTAAACTTTAAATACTTGAAGATTAATCCCGTTGTCTTTAAACTAAAATCCAACCATTCTAGTGTTTGAATAGCAATTGAAGTAGAACACTTATGCAAACCAGAGGAGACATTACTTTCTAGAAAAAAAAAGTATGTTAATT
>NW_028068597.1:0-385 GCF_054177405.1 Leptonychotes weddellii
GCCTGGGTGGCTCAGTTGGTTAAGCGACTGCCTTCGGCTCAGGTCATGATCCTGGAGTCCCTGGATCGAGTCCCGCATCGGGCTCCCTGCTCAGCGGGGGGTCTGCTTCTCCCTCTGACCCTCCCCCCTCTCATGCTCTCTATCTGTCACTCTTTCTATCTCAAATAAATAAATAAAAAATCTTTAAAAAAAAAAAAAAGAAAACTGTATTTCTTTAAGAAGCTGCATGTGAAAAGTACATTTGAAATTATCTAATAAGACATTTAGAAAGTGTCAACATAATAGCAATTCCCATAAAACTTCAAAAGTTGTCAACACAATAGGTCTTTTGTACCTCTTAGTGACTTTAGGACGAAGGCAGATCCTTCTAGTAATTCAAAATTGT
>NW_028068598.1:0-385 GCF_054177405.1 Leptonychotes weddellii
CCTGGGTGGCTCAGTTGGTTAAGCGACTGCCTTCGGCTCAGGTCATGATCCTGGAGTCCCGGGATCGAGTCCCGCATCGGGCTCCCTGCTCGGCAGGGAGTCTGCTTCTCCCTCTGACCCTCCTCCCTCTCATGCTCTCTGTCTCTCATTCTCTCTCTCTCAAATAAATAAATAAAAAAAATCTTTAAAAAAAAAAAAAGAAAAGAAAAACATGTGTCTTAGTTTAATTGGCAGCATCTTTTTTTCTTAAGAATACACCAAATAATGGTACATCTTGTACTTGATGGCCTCTTGGATTCAAGGACATACAATTAATAAACCAAAAAATAGCAGACAGTTGTAAGGTCTCTGAAAATAACAAAACAGGATGAGGTGATTGGAATTG
>NW_028068599.1:0-385 GCF_054177405.1 Leptonychotes weddellii
CCAGTATCCACTTCTAAAATTTTTTACTAGACACACCTCTCAAGGATGATTTACATCCTTGCTTGTTCACCCCATCCGTGTAATAGCAGCTACGCTGAGTCAGTTAAAATGATAGGCTCACGGGGGAAGCCCACATCCTTCCATCTTTGCTTTGGGTTGAGTCTGGAGCCTTGGTTCCTCAGAGCCTTTTTCAGTCTTATATCTTTTACTGTTCGGGGTTTAGAAATATCTTCCCCAGACTTTGGAGTCCCAAATTTCTGAACTATATCCCCTTTCATTTCTTTTCTTTCTTTCTTTCTTTCTTTCCTTTCTTTCTTTCTTTCTTTCTTTCTTTCTTTCTTTCTTTCTTTCTTTCTTTCTTTCTTTCTTTCTTTCTTTCTTTCTT
>NW_028068600.1:0-385 GCF_054177405.1 Leptonychotes weddellii
CTTTAGAGATCCTCTCCCAGCTTCTTCACTTTAGAGACAGGAAAAGTGAGATATTTCTAATTATTGGCAAAATTTAGTCACATTTGCCCTACATCTCTTCATGATGCCCCTAAATTTCCTAGAGTTTCCAGATCTTCAATCAGGCTAATAGAGTATACTCACAAAATCCAATCACTATAAAGAAGATGTGGTATATATAAATACAATGGAATATTATGCAGCCATCAAAAGGAATGAGATCTTGCCATTTGCAACGACGTGGATGGAACTGGACGGTGTGATGCTGAGCGAAATAAGTCAATCAGAGAAAGACATGTATCATATGACCTCACTGATATGAGGAATTCTTAATCCAGGAAACAAACTGAGAGTTGCTGGAGTTGGG
>NW_028068601.1:0-385 GCF_054177405.1 Leptonychotes weddellii
AAAAAAAAAAAAAAGATTTTTTATTTATTTGAGAAAGAGTGAGAGAGCGCGTGCGCACGCAAGCATGGGGGGGAGGGGCAGAGGGAGCAGGAGAAGCAGACTTCCTGCTGAGCAAGGAGCCCAACACGGAACCTGATCCCAGGACTCTGGGATCATGACCTGAGCCAAAGGCAGACGCTTAACCAGCTGAGCCACCCAGGTGCCCCTGCTCTCATGTTTTTAATTCAACACTGTATTGAAGGATTTCTCCAGAGCAAAAGGTATCCTTATTGGAAAAGAAGTAAAACTGTCTTTATTCTTAGACAACGTGATTGTCTATGTAGAATATCTGACAGAATCTATTAAAAGAGATGATAGAACTTTTAAGTCATTTAACAACTTTGGC
>NW_028068602.1:0-385 GCF_054177405.1 Leptonychotes weddellii
TGCCTGGGTGGCTCAGTTGGTTAAGCGACTGCCTTCAGCTCAGGTCATGATCCCAGGGTCCTGGGATCGAGTCCCGCATCGGGCTCCCTGCTCTGCAGGGAGCCTGCTTCTCCCTCTCCCACTCCCCCTGCTTGTGTTCCCTCTCTCGCTGTGTCTCTCTCTGTCAAATAAATAAATAAAATCTTTAAAAAAAAAAAAAGAGCTTAGATGAAGCCAAACAACATAGTTTATGGTGTGCCATTTAAGGATTTTTTTTTCCAACCTCATTTCTCACTTTGTAGTCTAGCCAAAATACCTGCGTTTATCTCTCATTTAGCCTTTAAAGGCCAGTTCACCTTACACTTCCCTGAAATAGTCTTCCCTCTTCTCCGGAACTGCCCTAGCA
>NW_028068603.1:0-385 GCF_054177405.1 Leptonychotes weddellii
ATCCCGGGACTCCAGGATCATGACCTGAGCCAAAGGCAGTCGCTTAACCAACTGAGCCACCCAGGCGCCCTGGGAAAAGGCACATTTAATGTCAGATGCTACAGGCTGTATTGGTTCCTTCAGGTAACTTTAAAAATGCGTGAACTCTTCAGTGCTGAAGACAAACATAAATTCTCTGAGTTCACAGAGGAAATAATTTCTTTTTTTTAAATTTCTTTTTTATTTTTAAAAAGATTTTATTTATGTATTTGAGAGAGAGAGAATGAGAGAGAGCGAGTACATGAGAGGGGGGAGGGTCAGAGGGAGAAGCAGACTCCCTGCTGACAGCAGGGAGCCCGATGCGGGACTCGATCCCGGGACTCCAGGATCATGACCTGAGCCGAAG
>NW_028068604.1:0-385 GCF_054177405.1 Leptonychotes weddellii
CTCCCAGGCCCCGCATGACCACACGAGGCGTGGATAAAATAAAAAAGTAAAACCGGCAGAACTCATCGGGCTTTTCTCTGGGACTCCTCCTCCCCGCCCTCTGCTTCTGCTGTGAGCAGAGACAATGGGACGCTCTCGAGCCACCAGATCACAGTTACTGGCCCCCCTGGCATCTCTGTGCAGGTGAGCGACATTATCTGCCCGCTGCAGGAAGGGGACCCGAGGCTTCCAACGCACACTTGGCAACGCCTTCCGTCCGCCAAGGGGCCCAGCTCCAGCCACCTGCCCCTCATTTCCCTGGGGCCCAGAGGCAGCAGCCCCACCAGTAATGCGGCAGGAGCACAGAGACCCCCATGGAACCGGACGTCGTCCCCAGCTGCCCCGC
>NW_028068605.1:0-7941 GCF_054177405.1 Leptonychotes weddellii
GCCCTAGGGAGTTTTTCAACAGCAAGAAAGACAATTGGTTTAAATACCTCAAAATAGCACAACTGGTAGCAAGTCTATAATTTCTGAAGTAATTGGGTAATTAACTGAAAACAAAAGTTGAGCAGCGCATGAAGCTTGTCCATCTTTCAAAAAACGAAAGAAAGTACGGAAGTGCATCTCATCTCTGGCTTTGAACGGTAACTTTATAAACTCTTCTAGCTCATCCAACTTGTAAAGCTAAATATAAATTTCAATTCACAGGAGAATTTTTTACTTGATGAGAGGTTTTTATTGCTTGTTTTTTAAAAGTTAATATAAGATCTTATGGCATGCTTCCTAAAATTTTACAGTATCTTCACGTTTTAAAAATGTCTTCTTACCTTCTTTACTCCCTCAGTATTTTCCTAAAGTAGATTGTACCGTAGGAAGCGTGGTAGTTAGTTATGTTTCAAGGTCACTGTGTATTTCAATTCTGATATACTTTTATTGTCTCAAAATTCGTTATTTTCCTGCCCACACATTCCCAACCTCAACCTCACAGACTTTCTCCCGCAATGTGTGGATCTCTTCAGTGCTCCTGTACCAAAGTTTCCTCCCGAAACACACCCTTCTCTAAACAGGATCCCCATCTGCCCTCAGCGCAGTAATTCCTCCTAGGGGCATGAAGTAGTTTGAATTCTGATTCATATTCTCAATGTTAGGACTGAAGTATGTGTTAACATCTAAAACAAACAAATATAAATCTAAGAAGTTCTTACCTGCATCTCTGAACTTAGATACCCTCCTGGTTGTTTTCCTGTTTACGCACACGTCAGCTGCTTGCCCTTGTGGCTAATACCTTGAAGATCACTGAGTAGATTCCTCTGCTTTTGAGTTCAAAGCCCTATTGGCAGCATCTCACGGGAATGTTATTCTCATTTTGAGTGGCAAGTGTTCAACTGGGCAGCAAAACAGACCATTTTGATTTTGTGAGATACCAAGGGGATCAGAAAGGGAGCACATCTGGCTTGAAACCTAAGTTAACAGAAGGAGCATTTTAGAGGCTGCTGATGGGATATTAGCAAACCTTATCTGTGATCCTCTTGGAATATCTTAACCCATAGTACTGAATATTTGCGCAGACGAATACCTATCATCGTGTCCTTTTAAACCTGTACATAGGTTGACTTTATATCTGCCATCTCTTTATTGAATTCTCCCATCCCCTATCTGAGCTTAAACATTCAAAAAGATAAGGTTTAACGGAGTCTTAGAAGCATCTCTATAAGCTACAGTATGGACAGAGTATCAAGAGAAGAGAGGTAACAAGAATTTTAGTCCCAAACCTGCCAGTAAGTCGTTGTATAATTGGGCAAGTAAGTTAATGGCTTTGGAGGTCAGTTTTATCTTTTGTAATGTTATGGGGTTGATTACTTTTAAGTTTTCTCGAATTATCTCATATGCCTAAGAGATAGGCTTCCAAATATCCCATAGATGCCATCTTCTTGCTGCAGTATAAGGAAGAATATTAGGAGTAATTTTTCACACAGCTAACGTATTATAGCTTGGTTTGGCATAACTTACAAAGAAGTTTATTAAAAAAAGTTTTTCCCTGTTTATGAATGATTAATTTTGCCGGCAGACTGAATTTATGTCCTCAGAGAAGTTACTTGCCCAATATCTTAGAGCTAGTAAGTAGGAGACTAAGGATTAGCACCTAAGACTGACCTGCACTAAAGTTCTTGTTTTCCACAGAGATTACAACATATTCAAAATACTATTATATATAAAGTTTCATAGAAGCTAAAGTGGAATGAATCATATTTTTCCTAGCAGATAATTTGGTCTTTGCTGAGATGTGAAATATAAACGGTCTATGAAATGAGTGCTTTGAACACTCAAATTTTACTAAGTATAAGTAATATTATACTTGGCATATATTATAGGACTATAGTATGCTAAGTATATAAGTATATTACTAAGTAATACTAAATAAATTTAGTAATTTTTTTCGTTTTTTTTAAAGATTTTATTTATTTGAGAGAGAGAGAGCACAAGCAGGGGGAACGGCAGGCAGAGGGAGAAGCAGACTCCCCCCTGAGCAAGGAGCCTGATGCAGGACTCGATCCCAGGACGCCAGACCCTGGGATCATGACCCGAGCTGAAGGCAGACGCTTAAACGACTGAGCCACCCAGGTGCCCCAAATTTAGCAATTTTTTGAAATGTATTCTACTTACCTCCATTTTAAGCATTGGAGATAGATCCACTTATTTCTGTGTCCAAGAAGGTTCGAATCAAATAGAATTAAAGTTCACAGATACAGTGACATCTTCATAGGTTACTTAGTTGTGTAACTGGTTTGATGACATTCATTCAGCTTCTTTTAGTTACACTCCATATAAGTCATGAGGTTCCATTCAGAGTTAGCTGGAGGATAAGGACGAAGTGTCACAGAATGTGGTGTTCAGGTATCATGTCCCTTGGAATGAGAGCATCAGCTGCTATTTTCAGAGGGTTTTTCCTAACCAGTTTTGCAAAATGGATAGAAGTATGTACGGTGTACTTTCTCTATCAATACTGCTGTTTGTTTTGGTTCCTGGAGGAAATCTCAAACACTGAATTGCAAAACTCTTCCCCCATAGTTTATAGTAATTAACCACAGACCCAATGGGGAAGGAAAGAGATCTTTGAAGTGATATTTCTCTTTGCTCTTGATTTGCTCAGCAAACTTCCTCTAGAGACCAAATCCTCAACTTTTTCTAAGACAGAAGTAATGACAATGGGGACTAAAGTATCCAAGAAAGTTTGATTTTTTTGCTGTTGAATTGGGATTCGTTTACTTTTATCAGCTATTCACTGAGCTCTCTAAAAGCATGCAGTTAATTCTATCAGGAAGGAATTCTTTATTCCATGTGTAAATTCTCTAAGTAGACCTTTATTTAATTTATCTTAAGAAAATTGCTTATTGGCTTGGTTTATAATACATTTTACATAAAGTAATCTTAAAAATTAACATAGAGCCAATATATCCACCTTATCTTTCATGGATTTTTTCTAGGCTTAATTACTAAGCTCTTCTTGAACTCAGGATTGCATAGATTGTCTTGTAAGCTTTAATTTTTTTTTATATTGCAATGTTTATTCCAGTCAGAATATATATTTATTATTTATGTACTGTAACATGCAGGCTCATTTCAGTTTCTTTTCCAGATGAATAGATTTGGAAGACATATATTTATAATTCTGAAAAAATATTAGGATCCATTGAATAGACAAAACCATAAGCTTTTAACAAATTTGAAGGACCCCCCCCACACACACACAAGTAGCCCAATAGGAAAATGACAAATTATAGGAATTAACAATGTAGAGATTAAGCAAGTCCAAATGACCAATATAAGAAAATATGACCAAATTCTCAAGTAGAGAAGTATATATTAAAATAACAATGATAAAACTCTTCATACTCACCAGCCTGGAAGCAAAAGGAGAATTGAATTCCATTGCTAATGAGAATGAAGGAAAAAGGCTACTCACAGATTACCCGTGGAAATTCAAAGTATTAAAGGCTTTCTGGGGAAAAAAATATGGCAATGACTTTTAAAAACTACATATTCTCAACCTTGTGCTGTCACCCCTTGAAATCTCTCTCATAGAAAGAAATCTAATGTTATATAAGGACAAATGGACATTAATGTATGATGTAGAAATGTTTTAATGGCCAACGATGGAGAAAAATATAGGGTCCTTTGAGACCCGCTGAGCAGGGAGCCCAATGTAGGACTCCATCCCAGGACCCTGGGATCATGACCTGAGCCAAAGGCAGACACAGAACTGACTGAGCCACCCAGGTGCCCCTCATTATCCCTGTTCTTGAGGTCTTTCAACTGAGAGACTAGTACAGTAACCTCTGGGTTAGTCTTAAACTCTGAACTAACTCCTCCATACCATGAGATTGTGGAAAATTCAGCTGTGTTTTTCAGAGGTGTTGGACAAACCTTTTAAATTTCCTTCTCTTCTTAACTTAAAGTTTGTCAAATATCTTGAGGGGAAAATTCCCTTGTATTTCAGGCCCTCGATTCATTTTTGTCACATTAGCTAAAGAAGAATGACAAATTTCTGGGTTTTTTTTTTTTCCCTTTATTCCCTACTATCAGTCCTTTTACCAGCTAAAGATAAGTTATCAGCTTCTTGCTGGCATCCGGAATCAGCATAGTTCCCAGAGGGAAAAAGCAACCTCAGCTCACTTCACACTTCTGCATTTCATGGAATATTAAACTGAATACCTATTAACTTTTTTGTCTTTGTTGCTTTAGTAGCTCTTTGATATTTTACACAAATGATTTTTTGTGTTTATTATGGCTTTTCTAGTTCTTGACTTCTAAAAGCTATTCGATCTTGCCCGTAAGCAGAATTCTTGATTCAGATTTTAGCTAAATTTGTAATAAACAGCACAGTTTTGCTGGCGCGGTTGGCTTCAAGGGAATGTCAGAAGTGGATTTAGCATGAAGCTGATCAAACTTGATCTTCGTAAGTCCCTCCTTGGCACAGACACCCTCCAAGACTCTGAGAAGGATCCTAGCAATGTGTGCCCATAAACATCATGGTTTTGTAAAATTTCCACAAAAAATATCTTATCTGTCATTAGTTAAGGCCTCTCTCATTTCCACTCCAACTTGCCTCTCGAGGCAGGAGGGAAAGGGGATTAAGGAGATAAGTTGACCAAAGTACAGCCATTTTGGTTTTAGGTTGACCCTTAACCTAAAAGTCAGCCGGTCATAAAAGATGTCACAAGGTGTGACTTGGGGAAAACCACAAGACCCCACTCCCTCAGGTAGTAAAAGCCACAAAGCTGGACATTCTTAAAATTGCTCCTTGGGGGTAATTCCATGACCCTAAGAGAATGGAAAAACCGCCCAATATAATGATAAACCAAAGTTAAAGAGTAAGCCCCTCCTTATACAATCAGCTAATTTTTTAAAAAAACTTATAAAACCCTTTGTTAGAGGTAAAGGGGGGGTCCTCTTCCCTCTCTGGGAGGAAAGACCAGTACTTGGCCAGTGAAGTAGCTCCGTTCTTCCTTCTATACTTAATCTTTGTCCCTCTCTCGACAGGCTTGTCCTTGAATTCTTTCTCACACAAAGCCCAGAACCCTCTTGGCCATGGGCCTGGGGCCCCGTCCCACAAGCTCCGACGTAATTCTCATGCCACCTGGTAGTGAGCTAGCTGAGATTCTTTCTGTCCCCTGGCTACAGAAAGCGGGTTCAGGGACAGGTTCTGCGGCTCACAGTCATTCGTACGTACAGGCTGGTTATTGTTCAGCCTCCTGGTGTAGGTCCCACGCCGACTTCTGACCCTGCTGACCCACCGCATGGTGTTGGCAGGTGCAGGGCGGGCCGTGAAGGGTCCCCAGGACGCCAGCCCGACGTATGGGGGCAGCCCCGGGACCGCGGCTCAAGCCTCGGAATAAAGGACGCGTCACCGTAAGGGCTCCCGGCGGATGACGGGGTGTATTTCAGAGCTGAAAAAGAGAATCCCAACACCAATGAATGCAAAGAACGTTTTCAGAGTTGATAAAGCTCAGCTGCCATCTGGAAGGATGCTTTGCAATGGTCAAGTAAAGCAAGTGAGAAATTATAGATCCTTGAGGGGTAGAGACAAAGAGCACTTCCCGTTGTCATCTTTGAATTTCTTTATTATTATTTTTTAAAGATTTCACTTATTTATTTGAGAGAGCAGAGCAAGAGAGCATGAGCAGGGGTGAAGGGCAGAGGGAGAGGGAGAAGCAGGCTTCCCGCTGAGCAGGGAGCCCAATGCAGGGCTCGATTCCAGGACCCTGGGATCACGACCTGAGCGAAAGGCAGACGCTCAACGACTGAGCCACCCAGGCGCCCCTGAATTTGTTTATTAAAAAATACCTACAGAAAAGCTGTCAGGCAAAATAATCAATGAAATCTTGGGGGAAAAACAACAACAACAACAACAACCAACCAGTAAGTCTGAGTACAGAAATCACTGAAATTATATTTTCTTCAGATAAAATATGAATAGAAATAGTGAATACGATCTTGAATTTTTTTGATTTTCCAATTAACAAAAAGACTTGAATCAAAGCATATTTGAAAGTGATTTGAATTCTTAGTATTTGAAGACAATACTGACATCAATGAAGCTAACAGAAAAGTAGTAAAATGTCACTACAATATATACATGGGACATCAATGAGAAAATGATTAATGAAGTGCTATTACATTATGTTACTCACAAGAAAACTTGAAATATCCCCCAAATCTTATAAAACATGTAAAAATGGAAATGAACACAGGTTTTCCCCAAATGTGAAACAATAGTAAATATTTATAAGCCTTCTTGATAATGAGTTGTGAAAGCAATAGGAAATTTCTAAACTATTTCTATTAACTTATAACAGATAAAATTTGATCAACCACACCATGCTGAAGGAGATATTCAATTATCTCTCTATAGGAAATTGTAACATAAAATTATTTTTACACTAAAAAAAAAATGGAAAAGTAACTAAGGAGTTCTCATCCACAAAGTAGGAACAGAGAGCATAGATGTGTATCAGGCAGTTAATTTTAAAATGATCTATATATATTTTTAGATTTTGTGATGTCAGGTAGGAAAATACTGTCCTCTGTCCTCTTATGTTCAGTAACTGAGGGCATATACATTAAATTAACAGAAGACAGATTAACAGGAGAAAAGGCATACAATTTTTATTAATATTTTAGTGTATCGGAGTTCTGAGAAAAGAAGTGAAACTCAAAGAAGCAGCTAGACTCAGAAGTTTATATATTATTTTAATAAAGGAAAGGGTGTTTGGGCTTCAAGGGACAATAAATTGTGGAGAAGTGACTAGGAAGTACATGGAAGAAACTGATGGAATATAAGGGCTATTTCAATAAAAAGACTGGCTTATGTAGACTCATCTCAGTGCTCAGTCTGCTCTTTCTTCCTGCTGTAGAAGAGGGGACATCTTCACAAGGGAAAAATATACGCCCTGCTTTTAGACAGAAAAGGGGAGGGCAGAGAACTTTGCCTGCATCTCCTGATTCTCATTTGTCTTCAACTACAAATAATCCTTGTGTCAAACTGACATACTTTTTTTAAAGACTTATTTATTTATTTTAGAAACAGAGAGAAAGAGAAAACATGATGGGGGAGGGGCAGAGGAAGAGGGAGAAAGAGACTTAACCAGACTCTGTGCTGAGTGTGGGGCTTGATCCCATGACCTTGAGAAACTAAACCGAAACTAAGACTCAGACGCTTAACCGACTGAGCCACCTAGCACCCCTTAAAATGACATATTTTAGAAATAGGTAATTTGTGTGATTACGTCTCTAATTCTAAATACATATTAATTATTATATCGAATTTTTATTTATTATTCTGTATGTATTTTATTAAAGAGAACCTCCCAAACTGTGTCAGCTTCAGGCTTCCCTAAACCTGGATCTGCTCCTATACAGTAGAAACGTGGGACTGAAAGTAGCAAAAGCGGTTTTCCAACTACAGTAGGGGGAAATGGTTCTAGAATTTTCTAGTTGCTTTGGCAGCAGTCCCCTGGCCCCAGAATCTGACTCAGGCAAAGGCAGAATGAGGCAGCCCAGACACAGCACTTGTCATGTTGGTTCTGCTCTGTGGTTCTGGGAGCCACTTCTGGAAGCTCAGCACAAAGCACTCTCATGAGCTTGTGAATTTTCTAGTACTTCCTGATAATTCCTTTATCTAAGTGACCCCAAAGGAATTATTTTGTTAGCAATTAGGAAGCCTTCTACATATGGTAATTGGTACTGGGAATGGTATCTGACCCTCAAAGATGTGGTGACCTAATTTTGGTTATCTGCCTTGAGCCACAGCCTGTAAAGATTGGGAAGCATTAGAGAATGGGAATTAGGTATGATGTGAAATGTTGGGATTCAGGAGCGAACAGTCAA
>NW_028068606.1:0-385 GCF_054177405.1 Leptonychotes weddellii
CATCTCATTTAAAGAAGGCCTCTTGGTTTGTTTATTGCTGTAACCCTAGGATCTAGAACAGTGTCGGGCCAGTAACAGCCCCTTAGGAAATACATGCTGAATGAAAGGAAGTGAACTATTGGGACCTCATCAAGATAAAAAGCTTTTGCACAGCAAAAGAAACAGTCAACAAAACCAAAAGACAACCGACAGAATGGGATAAGATATTTGCAAATGACATATCAGATAAAGGGCTAGTATCCAAAATCTATGAAGAACTCCTTAAACTCAATACCCAAAGAACAAATGATCCAATCAAGAAATGGGCGGAAGGCATGAACAGACATTTTTCCAAAGAAGACGTCCAAACGGCCAACAGACACATGAAAAAGTGCTCAACATTGCT
>NW_028068607.1:0-385 GCF_054177405.1 Leptonychotes weddellii
GTGGCTCAGTCGTTAAGCGTCTGCCTTCGGCTCAGGTCATGATCCCAGGGTCCTGGGATCGAGCCCCGCATCGGGCTCCCTGCTCGGCGGGAAGCCCGCTTCTCCCTCTCCCACTCCCCCTGCTTGTGTTCCTGCTCTCGCTAACTCTCTCTCTGTCAAATAAATAAAATCTTTAAAAAAAAAAAAAAAAGAAAACCACCAATCTTACCTAGCCCCTCTCATTTTTCAAGTGTTAAAACTGAAACCCATTCATCCATTGGCTCACCAAAAATTTTATTGGGAATTTTTATCTGCCAGGCTTGAGCTAAGCACCATTCATCAGAGATAGTCCCTGCCCTCATGGCTTTTCCAGCCTAGTAGGGGTCAAGTGATCTTCCCAGGGCTA
>NW_028068608.1:0-385 GCF_054177405.1 Leptonychotes weddellii
GGGTGCCTGGGTGGCTCAGTTGGTTAAGCGACTGCCTTCGGCTCAGGTCATGATCCTGGAGTCCCAGGATCGAGTCCCACATCGGGCTCCCTGCTCAGCAGGGGGTCTGCTTCTCCCTCTGCCCTCTTCCCTCTCGTGCTCTCTGTCTCTCATTCTCTCTCTCTCAAATAAATAAATAAAATCTTTAAAAAAAAAAAAAGATAACTGTTAACTATTTAAATTAAGGATACTAAGGATATAATGCAGAATTTAGAGTGTATGTGGGTACAAAATACATGACAAAAAGATCATAAAGGGTAAGAGAATCATATATGAAAGCGTACTGTTATAAAATTCTTACACTGTTTATAAAAGGTAGAATATTTTTTAAGGCAGCTGGTGATAA
>NW_028068609.1:0-385 GCF_054177405.1 Leptonychotes weddellii
GTCCTGCTCATCTCCCGTGTGCACCGACCCGTCCTTAACCCCGAAGGAGGGACGAACTGGCCCCCCTCTTGCACCTGCATCACCCCTTCTGGCCTCGGAGTGCCCCTGCCCCACGCCGAGATGCGCCCCGGCTCCTTCCAGCGTCTCACGCACGCTGGGCTGACTGGGCCCCCTTTCTAGGCAGTGAGCTTGATAGATACGGTGTGCACAGTTTCACAGGGACCCTAAAATACAGGAGGGGTGGGAGAGAGAATATTCCGGCAGATGAAACGTCCTTAGCTGTTAGAATCGTAGAGGGCTGGCCATGGAAGGTATCCCAGAGATTCCCGGGGCTGAAAGTCTCATCTCACAAACCAGGAGACCGGATGGAGAGAGAGGCCGAGAA
>NW_028068610.1:0-385 GCF_054177405.1 Leptonychotes weddellii
TAAGAAGAAATAGATAATAAAATGCTACATCATCCTTTATTTTTTATATCATCCTTTTAATATTAAATATTTATCAAATGTGTTAGCTCTTTTTTTTTTTTAAAGATTTTATTTATTTATTTAATTGACAGGGAGAGAGAGAGAGACAGCA
The DNA here is from genome assembly GCF_054177405.1 of Leptonychotes weddellii. Classification (NCBI taxonomy): domain Eukaryota; kingdom Metazoa; phylum Chordata; class Mammalia; order Carnivora; family Phocidae; genus Leptonychotes; species Leptonychotes weddellii. The sequence continues at coordinate 152 of NW_028068610.1, forward strand.
TGAGAGGGAACACAAGCAGGGGGAGTGGGAGAGGAAGAAGCAGGCTTCCGGCTGAGCAGAGAGCCCGATGTGGGGCTCGATCCCAGGACCCTAGGATCATGACCTGAGCTGAAGGCAGTCGCTAACCAACTGAGCCACCCAGGCGCCCCCAAATGTGTTAGCTCTTGTTGTGCTCTGAGTTTGGAGTTATTCATAAAGTTGAACCTGGATTATAATTTATACTTTCAGATGATC
>NW_028068611.1:0-385 GCF_054177405.1 Leptonychotes weddellii
GGGGGGGAGGGGAAGCAGCGGGGGGAGGAGGTGGAGTGGGTAGGGCGGGGTCTCTGAAGACAAGACCACCCTCATCACCACAGCATGCCCCCATAAAAGAGACCTTCTGGAAGTGTCTGAATGTCCTTCATTAGGGGTCCACCCTTTCGAAGTAGGCAGCCCCTCCCTGTGGGCAAGCTGCCTCATCTAAACAGGAAAGGACTCCTCTAAAGAAAGCAGTGCTTCTCCAACTGGAAAGTGCTCCCAAATTACCAGGGCTCTTGCTGAAATGTGGATTCTGGTTCGGGGGTCCAGGGAGGGTCCTGAAATCCTGCATTTCTAATCAGCTCCCAGATGCTGCCGATGTCCTCATGTTGGACCACACTCTGAGGAGCGAGGCTGCAGT
>NW_028068612.1:0-385 GCF_054177405.1 Leptonychotes weddellii
CTGGGTGGCTCAGTTGGTTAAGCGACTGCCTTCGGCTCAGGTCATGATCCTGGAGTCCCTGGATCGAGTCCCGCATCGGGCTCCCTGCTCGGCAGGGAGCCTGCTTCTCCCTCTGACCCTCCCCCCTCTCATGTGCTCTCTGTCTCTCTCATTCTCTCTGTCTCAAATAAATAAATAAAATCTTTAAAAAAAAAAAAAGTTCTTTTAAAGATATTCCTATTAATTGTATCCTTCAAATTCAAGCTGTTAACAACTGGAGGCGGATATCTGCAGAGGCAGAATTTCAAATACTTAAGGAGAACCTTAGACATTTCATACACAATTATTTTTAACTGACCCTAATACTGTGGGTTGAAGTTCATCTGAAATCATCTGCTATCTGATT
>NW_028068613.1:0-385 GCF_054177405.1 Leptonychotes weddellii
GGCGCCTGGGTGGCTCAGTCGTTAAGCGTCTGCCTTCGGCTCAGGTCATGATTCCAGGTCCTGGGATCGGGCCCCGCATCGGGCTCCCTGCTCAGCGGGAAGCCTGCTTCTCCCTCTCCCACTCCCCCTGCTTGTATTCCCTCTCTCGCTGTGTCTCTCTCTGTCAAATAAATAAATAAAATCTTTAAAAAAAAAAAAAGGCCAAGCAAAGTGCTACTCTTTTTGAGCTAAGAAGACAGAGGTTAAAAAAAAAAAAATTGGCATCTAGAATTCATGAGGAAGGATACAGGACAGGAGGATTCTATAAATAGAGAGGATCTCAAAAGTATACAAAACTATTCTCTAGAAGTCCATGGTTAGGGGTTGGGTGACAAATATACAGGAG
>NW_028068614.1:0-385 GCF_054177405.1 Leptonychotes weddellii
GCCTGGGTGGCTCAGTTGGTTAAGCGACTGCCTTCGGCTCAGGTCATGATCCTGGAGTCCCGGGATCGAGTCCCGCATCAGGCTCCCTGCTCAGCAGGGAGTCTGCTTCTCCCTCTGACCCTCCTCCCTCTCATGCTCTCTGTCTCTCATTCTCTCTCTCTCAAATAAATAAAAATAAAATCTTTAAAAAAAAAAAAAAGAGTTAAAATACAGTAAGAGAATAAGTAATCAAAAGTTATACTTAATTATCTAAAATGTATATGAAATAGTTTTTAAAATGCTCTTAATACTTTCACGTTTCAAAAAATACAATGTTTTAAATATGAAAACTATAGACAATTTCTTTAGCGTGAATAAAAAGATTTCTTACAAAAGGATCTGCTGG
>NW_028068615.1:0-385 GCF_054177405.1 Leptonychotes weddellii
GGGCGCCTGGGTGGCTCAGTCGGTTAGGCGACTGCCTTCGGCTCAGGTCATGATCCTGGAGTCCCGGGATCGAGTCCCGCATCGGGCTCCCTGCTCAGCGGGGAGCCTGCTTCTCCCTCTGACCCTCCTCCCTCTCATGCTCTCTGTCTCTCATTCTCTCTCGCAAATAAATAAATAAAATCTTTAAAAAAAAAAAAAAAAAAGCAGCAATGTGCAAATAATCCACAACGACATCATCTGGTTCTGAAGAAGGGAAACAGAACAAGCATTTGTCTGCATTTCCAATGCAACCAATATTTTCTAAGCGCCTACTGTATGCTGGGCACACTTCAAAAGGAACGAGGCAGATGAGGGCTCTCCTCTCATAAAGCTTAATGAACAAGTA
>NW_028068616.1:0-7941 GCF_054177405.1 Leptonychotes weddellii
GATCCATGAGCATGGAATATTTTTCCATCTTTTTGTGTCTTCTTCAATTTCTTTCAACTAAATTTATTAATAAACACATGAGAGAGTGAAGTGATTTGGAGGAAAATGGAAGAATGAATTATTTTTACATGAGCTTAAGTGCATATTTTATGTGAGCTCCATAGAGATTGAGAAAAGAAAAAGGCTTAGGTTGGTGAATGAGTATTTGAAAGCAAAGTTAAACCGGGCTCTAGTAACATGCAGCCAGATTTTTCTCATGTTTCAGCACCAGAAAATTATGCAAATAGCTATAGCATTTTCCCTAATAAATTCCATTAACTATGCAACTGACATGATTTGAATATAAAATTGAAAATTATGTTTTCCCAAGTTTTGTTATTTTAAACATATTGTTATTTATCACAAAATAATAAAGCAGGCTTCTCCTACTCCCCATCCCCCAAAAGGACAAACTTTTGGATGATTAATTTTCCCACTAAATAACATAGCAACAATATTCATAGATTTTAAAGTATAGGGTATTTTTATTTGCATAAGAAAATAGTCATGCACTTGAGATATGCTGTTATGTTCTTGTAGAGAAACTTCTACAATGGTCTCATCAGATAGGAAATAGCAATTAGCACATGCTCGGGAATAGCTGCATGTTTTCTAATGGAGCAGCAGTTTTGATCTGAAGTCAGTGATCAAAGACAATAAGGAGGCCAAACTCAGGAGATAAAAACTTTTTAAGATAGTTCAAAAGGATCTGGAAATTTAGATACCTCCTCTTTTGTTTTTTTAAAGAACAGGATCATTAAACTCTTCTGAATTCAAATCAAGCCACAGCTCAAAATATTTGCGGTAATAAGAAAATTAGCTATTTAAAAATTTTTAGTTTGTGTACTCTCTGTTGTGGGTCAAATTCCCTAGAAGCAGAGCCTGAGATGGGGATTCTTGTACAAGTGGTTTCTTAAAGGTACATTCTCAGCGGGAACCTTTAAGGAAGTGAGAGGCAGAATAAGTAAAGCGGTTCATCTGGAGGCTGGTTTTAGCCTGATCCCACTGTGAGGCAAAGGGACAGACATTTGTCCACGCTTGGTGGCAGACTGCCCCTATCTCACAGAGGGATAGAAAGGGAGAGAGGTATTCTTTTGTTACTTCTTAAGCTGGATGGCTCCTGTGACTAAGGGCGGTCTTTGGGAGAAAGGTGTGGCTGTGGGTCTGGAAGAACCTGTCAGTACAGGGCATCTCACTGGGGCACTGACACTACCCATTACACATTTGATCATATAAGCTGCCCTATTTCCAATACAACAAATACCGTTTTCCTGAATTCTTTCTGGGCTCCTAAGGGGTTATAAACTGTTGCATCCTATTACCATTTTGCTACTATCTCAGAACAAATCAAGGCAGGAAATCAAAATGGGAAGCATCGTTTCATGGTTTAGGAAAACAAACTGATGCATAGTTTGTGTGAAATCTAACACTTGAGTAGAAGGGCTGGTTTCATTGATTCGTTTTCTCTATGCACTGAGCCATATGGATACATTGTCTGCATTGTTTTTTTCTTAAATTCACTGTAGTGACAACTCATTAAAAAGGGGAAGTGAACCTAGGTTGGTACAGGCACAAGCAGACTGCACGGTGGATTTTATGGATGTGTTGCAGTAATATCCTCAGACTCCTCTATTTGTTGTGCGAGGGCATCGTAAGATCGCTCTTGGCCCATATCCACTTGGCATGGTGGAAAATGAGCTTGCCTGAGGGTCAGAAAAGGAGATCTCCAAGCTCAGATGGAGGTAGTTGAAGTATGTCACATCGTTCCTGGGACTAGGATTTTTCATTTGTCTGTTGAGAGGGTGGAAGTCTGTAATTTCTAATTGCTTCTCTTTTAAGTCCCTTTGTTCTGAGAGGTCTGGTCAATACAGTTGAGCCAGGTTATGAGGAACAGACTGGCCTCCTGGCCTCTGATTCCGAGTCTTCTCCACCTGGGCTTCTTAAACTATTTGTAGGTATTTGGGGAGAGGATAGTTTTTTAAAAGTTTCTGATCTTCCATGGGCCAATATGGGGTCCTACTGCACCCACCTGTGCTAACACCAGATGGCACTCACTGTGTAAGCTTAAAAATACTCAAAGTGGTCTATGCCCTGCTTAGTGAGATGAATCCATTGAGTCCGCATTTGGATGTTACATCAATGCCAAGTGGCCAAAGAAGTTTCTAAATGCTTACTCTCAAGTTCTTAACTTGTCATGGACTAGTAACAAACAGTTCATTGTCGGGTCTGAACTGCAGAACACTTTGGGTATCACTGCTCCACGTTATTCATTCACTGCTTCAGTAATAAGACCATTTGCAAAGACAAAAATGACCCTATTCCTTGATAACACTTGCCCTTAGAACATGGACAGCGATCTATCAATCTAAAAGTGTCTTCACGTTGTCCATTATGGTAGCCACTGGCACATGTGGCCATTTAATTTAAACTTGAATTAATTAAAATAAAAATTCAGTCCTTTAGTCACACTAGCCACATCACAAGTGCTCATTAACCAAGTAGCTAGTGGCCCCTATATTGGAGAGTAGAAATAGAAATAATTTCCATAATCTCCAAAACTGAAGATTTCTATTGGATAATGCTGTTTTAGGACCATCACAAAATCTTCTGTAGTTTCAATGCATGTGCACTTTGTGCACTACCTCTTAACATCGTTGTGTCTTTATCAGCATATTAGATCTATCTTAAGGTTCACAAAAGAGGTCTGTCCAACTTTTAATCATCATCATGTCATAATAAGTATTTTAAGTATCATTGCAAACTAATAAGCATTACACCTAAGTCTTAGTTGTATAAAGACTTAAAAGTATAGTATTTATTGGGCACTATATTAACTATACACATTGAAAATAAAGAAAATAATGATTAGTGCATGTACTCAAAATATTTATAATCTGATTAGGGACTCAGTGGTATTTAGAAATTAAAAATAGAAAGTGATTTTAGTTGTGCTTTAAATAAATGATGTAGAGAAGTTTTGCTCTCTCAGGCTAGATTCTGAAATATTTGAGATTATAAGGAAAAGTCAGTTGAGTTTAGGGGGTGCCTTACTAGACTAGAATAACTAAAAAGCTACAGTGCAGGGTGAGACCTACACAGACCTGGAAAGAAGAGTGGAGACTGACTCCGTAGAAAAGAAGACATGGAATATACGTGTCTATACATGTATGCACACACACACATATGTATATATGTCCATATATATATTCCTATTTCAGTACTAGTTATATTTGTAGACTATGTTTTAAAAATCTGTATTGAGAACTGTTAAAAATAAATAAAATAAATAAATCCTCTACTTAATATCTCCTCTACTTAAAACTTTGGCTCTCTTCTCTTCTCTTCTCTCTTCTCTTCTTTCTCTTCTCTTCTCTCCTTCCCTCCTCTCCCTCCCCTCCCCTCCCCTTCCTTTTTCTTAGTGGCATAAAACAACACAAATTTATCATCTAATAATTTTGGAGATCAGAAATCCAAAATGAGTCTTACTGGGTTAACATTAAGGTACCAGGAGGGCTGCATTTCTTTCTGGAGGCTTTAGTGAAGAATTTGTTTCACTGCCTTTTTTAGCTTCCAGAGGCAGTCTATATTCCTTGGCTCTTTGGCCCCTTCCCTCATCTTCAAAGTCAAGAACAGCTGATGAAGTCTTGGTCACATAGTGTCATCTGACCTCCTCTTCAGCTTCCCTCCACTTTTAAGGACCCTTATGATTATATTGAGCCCACTCAAATAACCCAGGATGATCTCCCTATGTTAAGGGCATCTGATTAGGAATCTTATTAGTATTTATTTTTAATTTTTTTTCTTTTCAACCTTTTATTTAAATTCTAGTTAGGTAACATACAATGCAATATTGGCTTCAGGAGTACAATTCAGTGGTTCATCACTTCCATACCACACTCAGCGCTCATCACAACAAGTGCCCTCCATAATGCCCCTCCCCCACCTAGCCCCTCCCCATCACTATTTATTTTTAACATGAAATACTTCTGACAGTTGCTAAAGCTCTCCATTCTTCACCTTCCTTCTGTTTCACTAATTACTGGGGGAGAAAGCAAACAACACAGGGTTCACACTTTTGTAATGCTTCTTTTTAACGGCTCTGAGCTTTCATCATTCATTACATGGCATCCTCAGGGGACTGACTGTCTGCAGGTCACAGATGCCACAGCAGTCCTCCAGGGGGACAAGGGTAGGCATGGATTCTGACAGTCAGGCTCAAGCAGGAGGCAGGAAGAAGGTGGCTATTTCTACCCATGAATTCCTTTTCCATTCTGTGCCACAAATTATTAACATCAGATGTTGTGTTTTATATCCTTAAAGTAACATCAAGTTCCAGTTCTCTCAAACAAGCTCTGTCACAAATCAAAAGGAATATCATATATATAAATGAAATAAGCACACATGAAGATATATAGACAGAAAAATTGAGAGATAATAGATAGATAGAGACATATTTCTCTTTCTCTCATCTTGGCATTTTGCAGAAAAACACCTTCTCATCTTGAGAAATTGCAGAAAACACTTTGTTTGGAATGACAGCACAAACTTATATAAATTTAAATAATAAAGCATAAATGCAATGGGAATTGAAAATTCATTAACTGATCCTACAGTGAAGCCCAGTTGGTTGTCTCTCTGTCTCCTTCTATGACAGGAAGCCAAATGCAGCAATGAACTTGTACTCTTTTGGATTATTTACTACTATCGCATATTCAAGCTAACGAACAAAAATGTGGTGTAGACCTGAAGAGCAAACATCAAGTTTTTCTCTGACCTTCACTTTGAAAGGGTGATTGAAAACAAATAAAACTATTGGAACTCTGTGCACAACGACCATACACCGAGCTCCGCTAAAACCCACTCTGGGTGTCGCTTTTTAAAAATGGAATCCTCCCTCCCACTGGAAGCTAGGAGCTCTCGCTGATTAGAATTTAACAGAATGATCTATTTGTTGCAAGAAAAAAGAGGATATACTATTAAAAACAATTAAAATGTGAAAGATATCTTGTTTAGGGACTAAACATCTCAATTAAAACCAAATACAGAGGGTTCCTGGGTGGCTCAATAGGTTAAGCAACCAGCTCTTGGTTTTGGCTCAGGTCATGATCTCACAGCTGTAGGATCAAGACTCACATCGGCTCTGAGCTCAGCACGGAGTCCGCTTCATATTCTTTCTCCATCTCCCTCCTGCTCTCTCTCTCACCCTCTCTCCCAAAAACAAACAAACAAACAAACAAAAAACCAAACACAGAACTATGGCTATGTTCATTCCAAATAAGGAAGAGCCTATAGCTGATAAATAACCTCCTGAGGTGAGTAAAAGGCTACAGGTGCAGGTCCTTCTGTTGAAGTGCTGGGCATTGCCTGAGAGTCCTTGAGCCCCAGGAGAATCAGCTGCTCTTACCAGAAGTGAGACAAGACACCAGGGGCTGGGAGGGGGGACAGCTGAACTTTTAGTCCCAGTCTCCTATGTTAGCCCAGACATGGGACTCAGGCCTAAGAAGCTGTCCTTCCATTTCTTCGGACTTCGAGGTCTAACATCCCTTTACATATTTCTTTTAATACTTGGGCAAAATTACATATTGTCATCACTTGTTTTAATTCTTGAGTCATTTGACCTTGGTTTTTATACAAAGGTGTGTACTTTTTCCTTTATGTTTTTATATAGCAATCTTTGATTTTTCTTTTTCAAAACCGTCTTATTTTAATTTTTTATTTATTTAAGTAAACTCTACACCCCATGTGGGACTCAAACTCATGACCCCGAGATCAAGAGTTGCACGGTCTTCCGACTGAGCCAGCCAGGTGCTCCAAAACCCTCCTATTTTTGAATTGTAGACAACTAACATGGTTAAAAAACAACAAAAACCACAAACAAACCAACAAAAGTGTGCCTTAGTGTGCAGAAGAGTTATAATTAGCATGTTTAATGGTATTAGTATGAACAGCATTAAAATGCATCTCAGATTTGAGGTCTTATCAGGAGCGAATGAACACTCTAATGCACTAGGACAATAAAGTTCTAATAGCATCAGAAGAGCCAGGGAAAGGACACATTTGTGAGTTGAATATGTGTGGACTGTCAGGGCAGAAAAAGGCAGCTAAATTGGCTCTATTGAGGAGTGCTGGAATCCTAGGAGGGCTACCTGAAAATTACATTTAATATGCTAACACTATTACGAGAATATTTCTATTCTTCCCATAAAGGTCTTGCTAACAGTAATTAAATTTTAAGACAGTCAGATCTGGAAAGGAATAAAAATACAGTGGAAATACGATTACGATGGCTAGAGGAGGTCTTCCTTTTCAAATACTAATTAAAAAAAATTGAATTTCAGCTACCCAGGGACACCGAGGCTGGCCATATCTATATTAAATTATACCTAATCACTCCTAAGTTCTTAAAAATCGAATACATTTATGACGAAAATGCCTTGGACTTAGGAAATATGCAAATGACATTCTGAATGTATGGGTTTCTCCTCCATGAGGAGCCACATACAGAGTAGAGGGGAAAAAAAAAAAAAAACAAAAACGAAAGAACAACACAAACACCAGGATCAGGAGAGTCAGCCTTGGGGTGCAAACCCTGCATTGGGTCAGCAGAACTAAGACTGTGGGGTCCTAGTGGCTTCCAGTAAAGAACCCACTGAATTTGAAAAATACGTCTAACCTGTTGGGCCTGTTTTAAAACTTCCTTTTCTTACTCAACAATGAGCAAGCCTGATCTGTGTAACAGCGTTGTGGGTTTTTTGTTTTGTTTTGTTTTGGTTTGGGTTTTTTGTTTGTTTGTTTTGTTTTTTGGGTTTTGGTTTTTTTTTTTGTAGTCATCTGTTCAGCTGGATCCTAATTCAGATCACCATTCATGAGTAACGTGAGGAAGGGTTAGCAGCGTGTACTCACCACTCCCCAGCCTGCACAAAAGCCTGGGTCTTAAGCTTCAATTCTTATGAACTAATGCATAAAACACTCAAAGAATCCCCAAAGTAAAATTCTGAATGTTTAAGCAATAAACGCTAACTTAATACTTTGGCAGGGGACTAACATGATTCTTTTCAAAAACCAGATTTTTAAAAAATTGTGTATCAGCAAACTTTCAAAATTTGGAGTCTATTAGAGAGCAGAGGATCCTAAAAGTTTTGCATCTATCAAAATCACCTGGAAGGCTTGTTAAGATACAGAATGCTAACCTCACCCCTAGCATTTCTGATCCACTAGGTTCAGGATGGGGTTTGAGAATTTGCATCCCTAACCAATTCCCAGCTGATGCTGCCAGTCCAGGGACCACACTTTGAGAACCACTAGTAGACCTGAGCACAGGCAAGTTAAAGTGAGCCAGGCTGACCTGACTCTGCCACTTCCTGTGCTTAAGATCCGGGCTAAGTGATTTAGTATCTCCTAGCTTTTTCATCTATAAATGAGGATACACGCAGTACCACCATCCCAGGATCTTTGCCCAGACTAAAGGAAAAAAATGCATGTGAATTGCTTAGAATATAGTAAATGCCCAGTAACAATCAGTTCCTATTCTAAATAGGATATGGCAAAAATATAAGTAAATAGATTAAAGAGAAAATTTCTGTGCATCTTATTCAGGCATAGATTTCCTCTAAGAAAATATGTATCACTGAGTAAAGATGTACATGTATTCAAGAATCAAACATTAAACAAGTTGTTAACTGCCGGAGGCTGAGTATCTTTTCTTTTTTTTTTTAAAGATTTTATTTATTTATTTGACAGAGAGAGACACAGCGAGAGAGGGAACACAAGCAGGGAGAGTGGGAGAGGGAGAAGCAGGCTTCCCGCAGAGCAGGGAGCCCGATGCGGGGCTCGATCCCAGGACCCTGGGATCATGACCTGAGCCGAAGGCAGACGCTTAACGACTGAGCCACCCAGGCGCCC